>NC_140922.1:28848319-28901735 GCF_045865225.1 Trachurus japonicus | reverse complement strand
CTGTCGTCTTTGGACCAACACATTCGATATCGATAAGGTGGACGTCAAAATCAACCTTTTTGGTTTGGTCCATAACATCAACAGGCCACAACGCTTCACTTTGTTGAGTCCCGTTGAGTTTTAAAATGAAATTGTCGTCACAATTAAGTAAAGATCCACATTGTCTAGGTAAGTAAACACCCAACAGGCGAATGAAGATCAGATATCCTTCTGTATCGTGTCTAGTCAGATTTAGAGATGACATTAGTCCAGCTGTCTTATCATATTGTCTATTTAAAGTCTTTCCCATCGGTGTGGACGATTTTTTTGTTAAGTTTTGTCTCTCGTGTGCAGCTACGACTCCAGGTTGGACGATGATGCACAGCACTGTTATCTGCACTTTGTCTTTTATCATTGCTATTATTCTTCTTGCTCATTTTGATTCTATTGATTTCATGCAGTTATTTATTATATTTATTTTATTTATCTCTATTTCTATGCTAGATACTAGCTGCTGCTAAATGCCGACAATAAAGCTTCTTCTTCGTCTTCGTCTTCTTCTTGGAGACAGAAGCTGGAGCTCGTAGAATAAAGGTCAAGGTGAAGAATTAACCCCCGGTGTTTTGTTTCCACATCTGGAGACAGATGCTGCTGAGTGAGGGATATGACTAGAGTGGGTAGAGACGCAAATATTGATTTTCTTTTTTCTTTTTTTTCTTTCTTTCCGTCATTAACAGCGAGCGTTCACCTTGTCACAGTGGGCGTGGCTCGACCCCGTTTGATATGTTACTGACGGTTTTTATCCAGATGTTATGTCTTTGATTTTTCACTGTTTTCATTATTAAACTATGAGGGTTTTTTGGGTTTTTTTTTACTCATGGGACGAGACGTTTGTGGTATCGACAAATGTTTGAGTGTGTGTGTGTGTGTGTGTGTTACCTGCTGCTGCTCGGCCATGGAGTGGATGGAGCTGAAGGTGGGGTGTGTATGTGTGTGCTGGCTGGTCATGGCTGGCTCAGCGAGGGAGAAGCCCTGGGCAGTGGAGGAGGAGGAGGAGGAGGAGGAGGAGGAGGAGGAGGTGGGCGGACATCCTGAGCTGCTTACACCTGAGGAGAGAGAGAGAGAGAAGGAGAGATGATCAGAGGGGGGAAACTCCCAACGTTTGGATGCTCTCCTCCATCTTTGGTGCTCTACACCTCCATCACACCACCACAGTCATCGATTCTCAGTCTCCATGTCCGACACATACACACAATAAACACATCGTCGCGACAACACACCACACACACTGCTCACACTGCACCGATGTAGCTGTGATAACCCCGTGGTGAACACTTTGGCCACGCCCCTCGCACACCGCAAATCCGACTGAGCTGAAATCAAACCCACAGTCCAGATCCATATCGTCCACAAAACAAAATAAAATGAAAACACACAAAAAAATAAAATAAAATAAAAATCCTGGATCATTTAAATCTTTTTTATCATAATGTGAAAAAGCAGTAACATGCAAACATTTTTTAGTTTCCAGTAGGGATGTCACGATTACTTGTTTTCACAATTAATCGCGGTATTAAAACGCCACAATTAATTAATCGTAAAGATTCCTAAATACCGTTACTTTCTGAAAAAGATGATGTCGGAACTATATCGGCAAATGTGCGCTGAAATAAAGGTAAATGCTCAGATACGGGTCCATTTAACTAACGTAACATTGAATTGGTAGGAATTTAAATGTTAGCGTGTCATTTGTATTAAAAAAAACAACAAAACAAAACAAAAAACGATGAAAATAAATGTAAATATTTGGTATAGATGACAATTTATGACATGCATGTTTCAAACATTTCCCCTGGCGGATTATTAATTGGTCATATATTAATAGATACTTGAAATATTTTGTGTAAACAATGAGTAATGTAGTTATATTTTGACTATATTTGATTTTTACACATTCATAGTGTTGTAAAATTAATTGATGCATAATAATCGTGGCAATTGTTGTAACACCGTGATTATTTCTCTGACAATAATCGTACCAGGAAAATTTATAATCGTGACATCCCTAGTTTCCAATTGTATAAAATCAATATCTATAGTTGTAGTTATTGTCTTATGGGTGGAGAAACATTTAGCAGGACATTGTCACTACACAACAATATGTTTCAGTCAATGATAATAAATAAAAAACCTGGATAAAACTGGTCTCACTCAGCGGCTTAAACTGGACTTAAGCTCGACTTGAACCCTGAAAAGAGCCAAGATGGCGCCGACTCTCTTTCCCTTTTCTTTGTTTTAACCCTAGTTTTTAGCTCTGGTGTGAATGATTGTGAAGGCTGTGGACTATTGATTGATTGATTGATTGATTTATTGGAGCTTTTTATTGTATATTGCCACCGTTTTATTCTGTCATTGTTTTTTATCCTATGCTGTTACTGTTGTTATTGGTTTTTATTCGTAAGCGCAGAGAGAGAGCCAGAGCAGACTACATTGTACACTGTACTGTTTAATGTATATGACAAATAAACTTAACTTAAACCTGCTCGTTAATTTTTGTCACTTCGACTTCTTCATTTCTTCCCCCAAAAGGTTAAAACCTAAACATAAACTGGTTTGTTCTTCTTCTTTTCTTTACCACAATCTCTCACACGTGTGAAGTCAGTATCCTGTCACTTAGTGGTGCGATCAGGTGCGTTTAGTTCAGATAACGACCGACTTCCCCCTTTTTTTCTTTTTTTTTTAACACAAAGACACAAAATCATAAACACCAGATCCACACAATCTGATTTAATAATCCTGTCACATATGTTGTGTATTCATGTAATAATGAACTTAAATGAACTGTTTTATATTTCTGTGAGGTCATAAATAAGAAAAACCCTCCACTGGCCAATCAGAGAGCTCCTTTCAACCATCTTTTCAGGTCAAATCTGTGCATATATCGGATCAATCTTTGATCTTTTAACTGTGTGAAAACATCAACACAACGTCTGTTTGTTTGTGTCTGAACGGTTCGACTGTTCCTGTCAATCAGACGTTAACATAAAATATTAAATTTGTCTATTAATTTGTCTTTAAATCTGATCAGATTTTCATCTGAGCTGCAATAATGAACCAACACGATCGGTTACAACTGTTCTTGTTCACACTTTCACAATGAAGCCAGAACAAGTGTGTATTTGTGTGTGTGTGTGTGTGTGTGAACCTTTCGCCTAATGACGTGAGTCAGGAGTTATTTCAGTGAAACCACACTGGAGGTTGTGGGTCAACAGACACTTTTGACTTGTAAAAAAACCAACTCTCAACACAAAAATAAAAAAAAAACAACAGCAAAGGTCGTCAGAGTGTGTGTGGTTGTTGTGTCTGTGTGGTTGTGTGTTTGTGTGTTTGTATCTGTGACCGAGTTAGTTCCTCTCACCGTTAGCTGTTTTTAAAGGTAAATTGTGTAGGAATTACTCCCATCTAGCAGTGCGGTTGTAGATCGCAAGCAACTCAAATCGTATTTTTCGTGCTGCATTCACCTGAAATTGGGCAGACGGCAGACGGATGACAGCCGCTGCACATAACGGCATAAACAAGCCTCTATGCAAACAAGTGGTCCGTCAGCACGAGGCACAGCTTTCTCTCGACTTCTGTGACTAAAATGACATCTGGTTTGTTAGCGACGGCCGTCTGCCCGACTGCAGGTGAATGCAGCATCAGTGTAACGCTCCATTCCTCCTCACTGCGTTACCGCGGTGACTTTTCACAGACGCCACCTCGACCTGAGCCGACAACAAACTTGTGGATCTTTATCCTGGAAGCTGAAGTGAAGCCGCACAACTTCAGCTCCGCATCCACATTAACGTTAGCCGCGTAGCGCTAAACATCACTTCCTGTCTTCAGTTTTACACCGAAAAACCAAATAAACCACCGACTCATCATTTCAATATTTTCACATAAACTCAATCAATCAAAACAATCAGTCCAATGTATCAATAATTATGCACAACAAGTTCAAAGTGCTTGACGCGACATGAGCAACACAACAAGGAAACGTCGCTAACCAGCAACACGATATAAAATCTGACTTTTGCACCCAGACATGCTTTTATTGTGAAGCAGCAACAGGAAATTCACTTTTTCTTCTACAGCAGCGAGAGGAGAGAAAGAAAAAGCACACAGAAGAAGTCTGAATTTAGTTAGATGAAAGTCAGAAACACACACACACACACACACACACACACACACACACACACACACACACACACACACGCTACATCCTGAAGCATCTGAAATACTCAAGTCGTCTTTTCAACACAGTTTGGTGGAGAGAAATCCAGCCTGGACTGGTTGTGTTGTTGTGACACCACCACCACCAAGTAAGTACGCACGCACACGCAGGCTGCAGCTACAGCACGTTAACACTGGGCCTGTGTGTGTGTGTGTGTGTGTGTGTGTGTGTGTGTGTGTGTGTGTGTGTGTGTGTGTGTGAGGCCATTAGATGGACAACCTCAGATTTACATATGTACGTAACGGTGGGGGAAGCCCAGTCAGTATAATGGCAGATCTGCTGCTCTGTAACACCCTGTCAAAATAAAAGCCTTGAGTCCAGGGCTGCAAAATGATGCTGATGATGATGTCGTCTACTTTTTTTGATACTTTTTATTTAGTATTTTCAATTAAAAGGGAAAAACAAGCTGCCAAGGAAAATTAAAAAACAAAAAACAGTCAAAAACATGGGGGCTATAATGTCCAGTCAGTGTCTTTAATTGTTAATGTGTAGCATCCTCTGTTTTTTTAATATGAGCAGTAAAGGTCTAGAATGATCTTAGAGTGAAAGTCATCTTTTTTACATTAAAACACATTTCCTTCCCTCTGTCCATCCACTGATCGAGACTTTGAGACTCAAGTTTCATCCCCAGCACTTTTGTTAGAGTTGATGTCGTCTATTTTTATGTCACGAATGAACATAATTCAGGGCAGACATGTGAGAATTAACTTTATAATTAGAGGATCCTCTGCCTCTCCTCTTCTCTCCTGCTCTACATTGTTGTTTTAAAACTAAATGAGGCTGCTGCATGTGTGTACTTTGTTGTTTTGTGTTGTGTTGTGCGATGAGGTAGAGAGAGAGAAAGAGAGGAAGAGAGAGAGAGTAATCCAATCACTGTCAGTGGGATTGTTGTGGTGCTCTGGGTCCTGGCCTGCTTACAGACATGACACTGCTGGAGAGAGAGAGAGACAGAGAGAGAATATCTGCCTAGTACTGAGAAAATCTGCGCCGTCTCTTTAAGAGACCGAGAGGCACTCACAGCACTTCCTCAATCTGGCATCCCCCTTCCTGCGCTGCCATTGGCCGGGGCCCCCTCTTTCTCTGTCAGCTGATTCGCTGTTGGTATCTAAGGGCTGGCTGGCCAGCGCTCTATAAATAAACCCAGTGCTGTCTCAGCAACCAGCCCCTACAATACTCATTAGCTACTTCTCTCTCTCTCTCTCTCTCTCCCTCTCTCTCTCCCTCTTCCGCCTTGCTCCCTGCTAAAGCAAGTAGCTTCCAATCGCAGGCCGGGCTCTCGCTCAGCGGCAGCCTGACATACTCTCCCCTAGCAACCCAACCCACCCTACCAGCCGCTACCTCCTCCTCCTCCTCCTCCTCCTCCTCCTCCTCCTCCCCCTTTTCCTTCATCATCCTTCCTGCTTTCTCAAAAAAAGAAAGAAAAGAAACCTCTCTGCCACTGAATCTGCCTCTGTTTATCCATCTATCATTCATACATACATCCCTCCATCCCTCCTCCATCTCTCTCTCCTCGGTAACAGACATCATCATCATCATCATCATCATCATCTCTGTCTTTCTTTCTTCTTCTTCCTGTGTCCACTGATGTTTCATCTCCATCAGTTTTGCGTTGATGCACAATGATGTAACAACAACATTCAGGGGCAACAACAGACACAGAAAGAGAAAGAGAAAGAGAGAGAGAGAGAGAGAGGAGTCACTCACACCAGGCGCCACGGCAACACAAAGTACAACACAATGCAACAACGCAGCAACGCAACACATGACGGTGCAGCAGCAAACGCACAACAATTGCAATGGCACACACATGGATGGAGTTATGCACAGAGCAACACAAAGTATAACGCAACAACACAATACGAAACATGACAATGCAACAACACACTGTGCAACTCACAGAACAACACACAAACAGACAAACACCTGTTCACAACACGAGACGAACGCATCATGTCAACAGAGGTGTCCACCTGATTACAATGTTCAATGCACACACACACACACACAGACACACACACACACCAGAAACATCAGCCCATGTGACCTCGCCACGATGTGATTAACACGGTCACAACAACTCACACACACACTGACAGGATCAAAGAACACAATGAGTCCACAACACACACCAAATGAAGATGTTCAATCAGAGCTCAACCAGACCCACACTATCACCTGGACCCTGAATGCACCACAACTGTTTTGTTTTTTGTTTTTTTACACTCTCACAAACAGAGACCAGTCACTTCCCAGTCCAGAGCTGTGTGTGTGTGTGTGTGTGTGTAAACACCACATCCTGGTTGTGATGTGTTGTGTTACCTGTAGAGGTGTGAGTCACAGCTGCTCAGAAAAAAAAACCTAGATACTGTTTATTATTATGAATGATCCCAGTTGGCTGTGTTCAGAAACATGAACAACAGAAACATGGACCTCTGATCTAAACTCACAGTTTCCCACAGGCCCTGAATGTGTCTGAATCCACATGTATCTATGACCATAAAAGGTCATGTGACACCTTCCCTACTTCTGCTGACTTTGAGCTACAGACTTTAATAAACTTGAGTTTCGACTTCCAGCTGTTTTCTGACATCTTATACACTTTTTAAACGATAGCTTCAAGTGCTGCTACGCTTCTTCCTGCCATCATCACAGTTTCTAATGGAGGTCTATGGGAGCAGGTCACATGGCCTTGTTATGTGGATTCACCTTCAAAATAAGAGTCTAAAGCAGGTAAGAGAAGTTTTAACAGGAGACAGAAACATAACGATTGTGATTCTGTGACTTTTCATCTCACATCATCATCTGTTAAAACTTCATCCACATCTTTCTGTTTATGGTAAAATCACCAGTCAGCTGTCAACAAGGAGATATTAGTATGTCAGCTATCATTGTGACACCAGTACAACTTCAGAGAGTGTGACTTTTATGCTTCTTCGTAGCAACACCAGTCCACCAGAGCCTGGTAGCCTTGGACCCAAACCCCGATAAGTATTACTGATAATGTGCTGGTATGGGAGGGGTATCAGACGTGTGTGTTTACATCTGAATGACAGATGTACAATTAATACAGCACCAGACGTCATTAAAACAGCTTATCAATTGGAAAAAACAGTATGAACGTTCACTTCAGGACCTCAGGACAAGAGTTAACGTCCACACCAGCACTGACGACAACCAACCAATGATGTTCACGGCACAACAGGTGTTCCTAATGAAGTTACCATTGAGAAACAAAGAGCAGTTGAGCACACTGATAGTTGATCATCAAAGAAAAAGCTGTTCTGACTGACTGAGTGACCACGGTTGGCGGTCGTTGGCCATGGCCACATAAACTAATGACTCAGATTAGGAAATACATTCTTGACCACATTAAATGATCAACTACATGATGCCCTCCATTAGGACAATTACTAACACAACTTACTTTATTGTTGTGAACTCTCTCATGTGGACAAGTGATGTTGGGAACTTGTTTCACGGCGCCACTGATGTCAGTAATATCAAAGTCTTGTTTGTGAACGGTGCAGGCAGGCAGCCAATGTCTGTCCAGTTTGAGACGTTGCCGAACCGAACCAATGGGATTAGGATATACACAGAACAAGACTGGTGGTCATCATAGAGATACATCATCATCATCATCGTCATCATCATCAGCCCGATGAGGAGATGGGAGAGCTGTCAGGACGGAGTCACACTAACCTACATAAGAGTGATGAGGATCACGTCTCATGTGATACAGAGACAGCTGAACCGATCTGGTTCCTTCAACCGTACGACCACAGAGCAGAGAGGAGCCGCTTTAATACTGAGGGTAGAGGGGGGGGGGGGGTGGAGGATGGGGGGGGTGGGAGGACAGCTGACACAGATCCCAGTATCAGAGGATATCTGGACTGAACTATACCTCCAACACAGCAACAGACACCCACATCAACACTGGCTCAAACTACTGTTGTCGTCAAGAAGACCGCCGTCCTAACCCAAGACCGAGTCAAGACCAAGACCAGAGCATACAAAGACCGAGTTAAGACCAAGACCAAGACTGAGGGGTCAAGACCAAGTTAAGACCAAGACTTTGAGGGGGTTGGAACCAAGTCACGACCAGGACCAGAGCATACCAAGGCCGAGTAAAGACCAAGACTTTGAGGGAGTCGAGACCAAGTCAAGACCAAGACCAGAGCATACCAAGACAGAGTTAAGACCAAGACCAAGACTTTGAGTGGTCGAGACCATTCCAAGACCAAGCGAGAGCATACCAAGACCGAGTTAAGACCAAGACTTTAAGGGGGTTGAGACCGAGTCAAGACCAAGTACAATGGGGTTAGGGTTAGGTTAGACCGAGTAAAAATGTAGTAGTCGATTCCGAGACAAGACCTAGACCTTTCTAGGCAACTGAATAAATCAACTGGACTTAGTTTTTGTCTTTGAAGACGTTTCGCCCCTTATCTAAGTGGCTTCATCAATGAAGTGACCAAGACCGGTCTCTAGTACCACAACGCTAGGTCAAACACACCTACATGTTGACCGCATCTACACATCAACACATTATCAAAAAACTTAATTCAAAGTCAGCGTGTTTCATGATTGACAGCCACCAAATGACGACCATCAACCATTACCCATGTGGAGAACTGGGGGGAAAGTGTTTTATAAGGAACCAGAACCTTTTATCTTGATGTAAGAGGAAAGGTTGTTACAAAGAGAGTTGAGTGCAATCAGGTGAGTCAATGGTTCCTGTCCACTTCATGAATGGTGAGTTTCAAGTTGTGCTACAGGAAGCAAAACTGACGTCAACTAGAAAACCATTTGTTCAAGCTTTTCACAAAGAGAATAAAACAAGTATTTGAATCGATAGATCAATGCCAATTATCACCGATCACACAACTACATAGAAACAGTTCTGATCTATAAAAAGTTAGTATCAACAACACAGACAGAACAATATAAAGACGTCCTGGACTCTGATAAAGTCTTTATCCTCTGTTCAAATCTCCACATTGTCTAAACTGTAAAACCCAACAGCTCCTGTGTGATGGTTTTCTTTACCAACACTGACAGTCAGTTACATCCCTGCATCATTTCAAACTGACATAATGTGTACATCTGTTTTAAATGAACCTTGTCGAAAAATATTTTTCCACAGTCAAAGCCTGACACTCCCACACTTTACAGTAAAGGGTATTTATTTTTGAAAAGTAAGCAGGAAGCTTCAGGTCTGAATCAACAGTTCTTAACGTTAACATGAGTTCACCTCAGTAGACGACTGAGTGACGAGGATCAGTCAGCCAGAGGCTGGTTTCTTTTGAAACCAAAGCAACACGTGTTAATGGGAACCATGGGAACAAATTAAAGGAATAGAAATTGTGTCAGTCATGTGATGTTCCACCATGAAATTCAAGTGAACTGAACTGTATCAGAGAGATTGAAAGGGTTCTTCCACAGGACGTTCCCTGGTTTTGTGTTTTGCTAATGGTTGTAGGGAATTTCTGTCCAACGGAAATCTCCCTTAGGTGTTTCACCACCTAAAAACCCAGAAGAACCCCCTAGAGACATCTCCAAGAACCACCAGAACCTCATGAAGGACCACTAGAAATCTTCTGAATAGCTTTTAGGACATCCCAATGAACCTTTAGAAAGTCAAAGGACCTCTGTAAGCCCTTCTCCGACCACTACAGCCTCCTAAAGGATCACCAGAACCTTAAACCCTTCTTACTCATTATGAAAAACCTCCTAAATTAATCCATAGGACCTCTGAAGAGCCCCTACAACAACTTGAGGGGCCTCGGGAACCTTCACAAAACCAAAAAACCAAAACCTTAACCAACCTAAACAATCCAAAGAACCTCCTCAGTAGGGCTGTCTCATCGAACTTCGCTATTCGAACAGAATTTGAATTATTTTCAAAATGAGAACATTCAAAGGTGAAACCTGAGGTTCAGATTTGTGCCTTCCGCAACGACGTAAATGAACATTGCGACGTTCGGAGTAGTACGGTAAATATGATTTTGTTGATGTTGTGCACAACGTAGAGCCGCAGTTTCAAATTCACGAGCAGAGTTTTTTAATTGCCCATTTGTTCGGCTGGGGCAGTACGCCTACGTGTTCCCACACTACACGCACACATTCTTTTTTTCTTTTTATCGATCGATTGGCGAACCACTTATGTGCCGATCACGGATCAACTGTGATCCTTATAATATTTTGATTTCCCTTCTTGAAGTTTTATATTGAGTTGGTAAAACTTGAGTGTGTTGCAAATGTTGCATAACAGATTTGGTTGGAAAGCCCTTTAATGGACGCGGCACGTAATAATAAGCTGGTATAGGTAAAAAATAAATTAAAAAACACATACAAAGCATTAGAAAATCTGATTTGGGGGAGGATTGAGGATTGCCCTACTCCTCACTAACCACTACAACCTTGTATCTTGTATTGACCTATTCTGCCATAATGGTTCTCCATAGTAACAGAACCACAACTGCTTTACTTCATTACACCACCGTGTTCAGTCTGATGAAATATCAGGCTCACACTGTACAGGATGTCTGATCTGTCCCATTCATCACACACTTCCTGCCATATCACAGGTGACGTTGGCTTTGGGAGCCGAGCAGGAAACACTGGAGCTGGGCCAGGACCAGTAACAAACACACATTCATCTACAGGTCTCACCAGTTACAGATTACACTATACAACCTAATGACATAAATATCATCATTATTACTATGGAGATTTCTATCATTTTTTTCTATCAATGGGCTTTTACCAGGTTATTACACTCTTACAAGTTGAATTAACCATCAGAATAAAACTGAAAAACAAAAAGGAAATTAAAAAAAAGGGAAAGTAAAGTGAGTTTTGGTGCAGATGAACTGAAACAAAATGTCAGAGCTCAGATTTAATCCACAGCTGGGTAGACCTGGACAGCAGACGTCATGAAGCCCACAATGAGCCCAGCAGCTTTTTGGACCGTCCTATTACATCCTGTGACAGACATGTAAATCTCTGTGGATAATGTGAGAGTAAAAAAAACTTTAAAATGATGATTAACTCACAGTCCTGAGCAGCAACAACCAAACAGACTCACACAGCTCCTGTGTGATCTCCGTCTCCACGTGAACCTGAGCTGATTCAGTGATGCAGCTCAGACTGATGTCAGTGATTCATTGTATTATCTCTGGGCAGTTTAGGCTGGTTTTTATTAGGAAGACAGATAATAGAACAAAGGTCCCTCGTGGATTTGAACCTGGCAACGCAGCAGATCATAGGTGGCCTCTTCTTAACCTTTTAGCCAATAAGAAGAAGCTCATGGTTTTGCAGAAGCAGCCAGATGTTGAGAACCACATCCACAACAAAACAAACATTCAGTCTTTAGACGTGAATGAGCATTTTAACAACAACAGCAGTCAGACCGTGGAGCAGCTACCAGCTCAATGATTGTCGACGTTGTTTGCACGTGCCTTCATTTACAAAAACACAACAACACATTATATCAATGTAAAACCCATAAACCATGTCCTCAGACACAGACAGATGTTGATGTTAATGTGTGCCATCAACAACATCTGTCACCACATTATTGACAATGGATGAGTCACCTAAATGAGGTGGACAAAATAATAGGAACACCTGTCAGCATGAACTACATCTTCCAAAAATGACTCTACGTAGAGTTGAATCAAAACTACATTTAAAAAGTTTGAAGGAGGGTTTACTGTTGGACCATTGGCTCCAATTTGGCTTCAATAACTTCAGCTCCCAACAACGTAATGATTAGAAAGGCAGATACTCGAAGCGACAACCTTCCCCAGCTGTGTCGCTGATCTGATCCTGGAGCTGTGGTACTCGAACATCAGTCCACACACCAGCACAACTCCACTACTACCGAGTATGATTTACATCCAGCGTCACTGAGGTTTGTAACTCGGTAAAAAGACAAAACGCTGCAGCGGCAGAGTGCAGTTGGTGCTTTAAAACAACATTAACAGTCTGGAAAAATACTTCAGACCGACTCGACTCTACACACTTGTTACTCACCGACACATATAGAGACGGACCAGCGGAGAAAGAGGAGGAAAAGTGGTTGTAAAGCTCAGTTTCAAGTCAGGACGGGGAGTTTTTTTTCTGTCTTTGTCACCCTTCAATAATCAATCATCAATAATTTAATATCAAATGTTTCTATCGTGAAGTCATAGGGCGAGCTAGTTAGCGGCGAGTCGCTGCAATGTGCACCGTGGCCACGTGACCAACGACAACTACTACGTACTACGATTCACAGTTGTGGAGTTTCGCTTCAAGAGGTGAAGTCGCTTCGTTGACAAAAAAGCGGAATCGAGCAGGCGAGCGACGGGTTGGTAGGTGGACCCACTGACACACATATCGACTCATTCATCTGTTCGGTAGTAAAACTACAAACACCATCCTCATCCAGGAGTTTTTGAAACTCAGATTTTGAGTGAAATTTTCAAAATGGCAAAAAAATAAAGAATTAAAATTTAAAAAACACAAGCGCTGCAGGTTGCACCGACGGCACTGAGCGCGATCCCATTCAGCCGCCACACACTGACACACATTCACACCAGCATTATGACATATTAACTACAACATATCCACGCTCTCGTTACACTGTACTGTACTGTACTGTACACGGAGAAACGACTCACTGCTACACGCGAACCATCAGCCGGATTAGCATGACATCATAATATGAAGTTTACACTGTGTTTATCAATGCGATTGACTGTGTGTGTATGTGTGTAAATGTGTGTGTACTGACTCTTGTTCTTGCGAAGCAGGGCAGAGGTGATCCAGGGTTCTGATTGGACCATCCTGCACGAGGGCACGGGCTTGTCCTCCACGGATGATGACGTGATCACCATGGAAATGCTTGGCAATTGTTCAATCCAGCGAGGAAAAACACTGTCAATCAAAACGCTCTCTGACTGGTTGGTTGGTTTTGGGGGGTGGGGGGGTGGGGGGTTGGGGGCGGGACTTGTAAGGAGTCAGGTAACTGTCATCAGGCGTGTTTTTTTTGTCAATCCCAGAGTTTCACTTCAACAACAGTTTACATCCAACTTAAAAAAATCAATGGATCTTGAAATGGTGGGAAACCGACCAACCAATCAATCAAAAGGCACCGTCTTCTCTGGCTTTATTTCTTCTTCTGTGAGATTTCTTTTTTTTTTTTTTTTGTTATTATTATTATTTCGTTTTCTTTTTATTTGTGACTGTGGTTTCTAAGGCAAACAACTGGTGTACAGGCAGCTCGTCTCTCTGAAGTAAAAATATAAAGGATGCAATCTCTGTCTTCTGTGGAGTTACACTAAAAGATATAGATCTCTCATTCAACATATATATTCTGTTTCTCTGTGGGAGTGGGTTGGGGGGGGTTTGTGGATGTGTGTGTGTGTGTGTGTATTGGAGGGGGGGTAAATAGAATATTTGGTTAGTCAGGTTAGCTTTTAGTTACGTTGGTTTCGGCAGTTTCATGCATTCTCTCTTTGTGCTGGAGGTTCGTACCGCTCCAGATCGCTGGTGACCGACAGTTTTAGGTAGTCGAAAAGTAGACCTGTCTTCTACTCCGCTGTGTTAAAGTTAGAGTTTGAGCTCAAAGTCCAGGCGGTGAAGGCATAGACTCTACTTGCTTATAATAATAATAATAATAATAGTAATTATAATAATAGGTTCACTTAGTCCGGGACTGGTTTAACCATAGGTACACAGCTAGTAGTCCTTCAGACATCTTTTAAAGTCGTAATCCAGAGTAAGGTTTGTTTGTGTGTCCCGTCCGGGTTTTAACCAGTAGGACACAGGACAGCTAGGTATTCCCAGGTTACCAAGTCTCCATGGTGGGATGGTGGGGGGGTATCATATGTTTCCAACAGGTCTCAAATAGATTATGAGTTCATCCAATGTTGTTGTTGCTGTTCTTCTTCCAGATTACTCGTTAAGCACACTCACTAACTAGCTGCGAAAATGGTCAAAGTCTGTCTGTGCTAACCAGGCTCGCCCAGCATGCTGCCAGGTGGGCTGAGCGAGGTAGTGTGACCAGAGTAGAGGAGGACGGGGGGGGGGGGGGGGGTGGCGGTGGTGGTGGAGGGTGGTAGGGGTGGTGGTGGGGGGTTTGGAAGAAGAGAAGGAGGTGGAGGGGAGTTGGGTTTCCAGCTGCCTGCTTTTACCCCATCCCTTACACTAAAAATAGCTCCAATTACTGGCGCTTTCTGTTCTGGTGGGGTAGTGGTAGGGTGGGTGGGTGGTGGGGGGGGGCTGGTCACTGGACAGAGTAGGGCAGTGTGGAGTGATGTTATCACTCAGATTAATCCAGTGACACACACACACACAGCCCTGCGCTGGCACCGTCCCACTGTGGGGTGTGCTGTGGTCACTCACTCAGCTCTCAGCTCCCCCCCGCCCCCCCCCAAGGGTGAGACGGGACCCTGTTGTTGAAAAAGCCTGATGATAATAATAATACTAATATTGTGATCCACGTACACTGCACACGGGGAGATCTCTGTGACGACAAGCAAGTAAACAGACCCCTTCGTCCACTGCTACGTGTTGATTTCACAGAGACCTGTTCCTCTTGAAATGGGGGGGTGGGGGGGCAACAGATCTAGATCCGGACCAGCAGGGACACTGTTAACGCACTTAACAAGCCTCTTGTCCCTGGGAGTGAGGTGGTTGGGTTGGTTGGTTGGTTGGTTGGTGGGTGGGTGGGAGTGGGGTAGGGTAGGGGTGAGGTGAGAGGGGGGGGTTCTGCCCTCAAACACTGAGGGCAGAAACTGGGCTTTAGAAAAGTTCAGATCCACGATCCAGAGAGGATGAGGAGGAGGAAGGGGGGGTCAGAAGAAGGCAAATGTTTCCGCACGGGCAGGATTGCATTATTATTATCCAGCCTGCATTATTATTATCCCCCTCTCTCCACAGTCCAGTCCAGTCCGGGTCACAGTCCTCTCTGTTTACCCCCGCACTGAATCCAGGAAGGAGTGAGTCCGTCCGTCCGTCCTCCCGAGGTAAAATCACACCAAAGTGGGGGGAAAAAAAACACAAAACAAAAACAAAAAGCGTCTGAACTGCGACGAAAAAGCCAGAAAAAAAACTTGAAACTCGTCTCAAAGTGAAGAGTAGAGAAACCAGACCCAGCGGAGTTCCTGAGCTGCTGTCAGCCGCCTGTGATCTCCTCCTGACGCGCCTCTGCTTCCGCTCTCTCCTACCGTCCACCTCTGCTGCTGCTGCTGCTGCTCGTCCGTCTCATTATCACTGCTGGGGGAGAGTTTTTCTTTTCTTTTTCTATTTTTTTCTTCCAATTATTATTATTATTATTATTCCTCCGAGGTGGAAACCTTCAACTGGGGCGATCAGGACTCATGTTTCTTCTCTCTCTCTCTCTCTCTCTCGCCCGTTTCCCTTTCCGTCGTTGCTTCTCCGTTAGACGGAATCTGTGCTGCTCTCCCACACGGCTCCCCCACCCTGCTGCGATACGGACTGTACCATGTGGCCGTGGCGGGGGTGGGGGGGTGGGGGTGGTGTGTATATATGTGGGGGGGGAGAGACTCGGAGTTGCTCTGTCTGGCGCAGCCTCAAGAAAGAGTAGTCATGGTGAAAACCGGCACTGATAATAACGCAGTGACATTACTTAGCCACCAATAAACTCACACTATTATTATTATTTATTTATTTTTTGGTGGGCGCCATATCCGCTGCCCCCGAGTAAAAAAAAAAAAAAGTTAGCAGGACGGTCGGTCGGTAACCTTCCCTCTGACCGCAGTAGTTTGTTCCGAGCAGACCTCTCCTGTCCTGTCCATTTATAGTAACAGCGGGATATATATACTGGGAGACTTTATATACACGCATACATAGACAACCTGTACTTAATTTTAATGAAACCTTCCCCTTCTACAGTTTCATGGTTTTTAGAGAGATACATATTAATAACAACTTCCCGTGGGGGGTCATCAGCAATAGGTTGTAGGCTACTTTTCTAAACTTATCAGTCTCTCTCAGACAAATGTTTTATATATAGAAAACGAGAAAAAGTTATAATGAATGCTGCTGCTGTTGTTTGTGGAGGGAGGGGACTAGTGGAAACTGAAGCTGTGTTGATAAACGACATTAAAACCCTCTCTCTTCTTCTTACAGTAGATTTATGTGTTAAGCCTACTAGTTTAAGCTGGACAAAGTTTAACCCGGTTGGATAGCTACTGTGGAGGTTTTATTTTCTGTTTTGTGTATGTGTGTGTATGTGTGTGTACAGTGAACAAGACAGCTGGGGTTTCTCTTCTTGCCTTCACACAGGCTCATTTTGTTCCTCCAGTCTTTGAAAAAAAAAAAAAAAAAAAAAATACTTCAACTTCTCTCTGTGTGCTCGGCTCAGCTCGGCTACAACACGCTCGCTCCCTCTCTTTCTCTCTCTTTCTCTCTCTCAGTCGCTCCCTCTCTCTCTCTCTCTCTGTTGCTACCCGACGCCATGGCAGCTGCGCAGCGATTGGCTACTTAAAGTCCCGTCCTCGGCTGTGATTGGCTGGCTGCCGGGGTTCTGTGGGCGGGGCCGCGCGGCTTAGTTTCCCACTGTCTCTTCAAACGGGCGCGATGCAGGAATGACGCGGAAATAGTTTGAAGATGTCAGGTAGAAATGGAAATAGGGAGGGAGAGGGTGAGGGAGGGGAAGAGGAGGAGGAGGAGGAGGAGGAGAGAAAGAGAGAGAGAGAGAGGGGCTGCTAGAAGAGGGGGAGGGGAGGGGGCAAAGGCTTCCATAAGCACATGGTCAGTGAGTGACTGTGTACAGCTGAGGTGTGTGTGTGACTGCAGCTCCTCCACAAAGCGGCCAAAGCTAAAAGTTGTTACTGTTGCTATCCGAGCATTCCGGCTAAATCAGGCACAATGCTGCCTGGGAACAGCTCGGCACACAAACACTGTCATACACCAGCTGACACCCCCTTAAAGGAAAAGTCACCCTCAAACACACAACCACTCAACTGCACTGACAAATGTGTGTCACTTCTTTTTCTTTCTTTCTTTCTTTCTTGCTTTCTTTCTTCTGCCTTTAGCTTAACATATATAAAAAAAATATATAGAGAGATAGTTTTTAACATCACAATGATACAATACTATAGCAATTCATTAATGCTTTTTCGATATAACAAAGTGATATCGATGCACTTTTGATTCAATTCAGGGATCGGTGATCGATATGAGATGACATCATTAACACAACCACTTAACATTTCATATCAAATCATATAAAATATTTTCATTTCTGAGCTCAAACCAAGACATTTGAGTGAAAACCAGCCCTCCTGTTCACTATAAAGTGCCACATTTTGTGATGTATTCAGCTTTTTACAGTTCTCACCTTCTATAAAAAGTAAACTGAATGAACATTAAATTCATATTTGTTTACATTAAATATGGATATTAGTGTGAACCTCACTACTATTTAGAGTCAGAAACTCACTTATAACTTGGTGATTAGCTACACATGTCTTTGCAAATGAAATATGAAATTGCAGCTCAGATGTCCCAGGGGAATTTCAAAATAAAGGCATGCCTAACAAATTATGATGTATCAATGTCTGATTGATACTATTGAATTGTTGATCATTGAATCGATGTATCGATGTAGATCGATGCATTGTTACATCTCTAGTCGAGACCTCATAACTGAGCAAAAGGTAAATGAAAAGGTTGTAGAGATCTTTCCATAAAATTGTATTGATCATTGCTATTTATTATTAGTTTCTCTGTCTAATTAATATGTATGACTGTTGCAAACTTTTTTTAAATTAGCACTTTGAGCTGCAATGCATGTCATAAAAGGTGCTCTATAACTTCAGTTAATAACAATAATATTATAAAAAAAATGTCTGAAAATATTAAGAATAAATATAAAACCTTGCTGTTAATAAGATAATAAAATAAAGGTGTCCAGATCAGCTAAAATAGGAACATCTGGAGGTAAAGTGTGATTTAAAGTTCCCTAAGGATAAAAGTGAAGAAAGTTTTAGCTCCATGTTACAGGCACACATTAAGACTTTGTAACATGTAATGAATAAGGTCTAGGTCACAGGTCTACTGCAGTTTGCTTACTGTAATTACCTCCTGTACAAAGGTAAGAGCTCCCATGATAATCCTGTGGCTGAAGTTTGGGAACAGCAGTAACAGGTTCTTCTGTTGTTTATTGCTGAGATTTACAACTTCATTGCCGTGATGTTATATCGACTACAGCCTGTATGTAGTTTTTGTTACTTTGAGGTAATACCGTAATAAGCCATATTCTAATACTGTGCATGAAGCCCTGAAACGGTAACCTGCACCAACAACTGAGCTCAGTGTCATTAAAGAAAAAAACTTCTGTCTATTATTAAGTGTATTTCATGTGCAAAACAAACTTCAGCTCACTTTAAATTACTGTATTTGGCTTTGTAACGTCCCCCTGACTGCAGAACTACAAACCTCTCCACACCCACATAGTGAAGAACAGGTGACCTAATGGTGCTCTATAATTATAAAATAGTCCGTCTCAGAGATAAGTCATATAAACAAGCAGGAAGTAACGTCACCGAGCAAAACCCAGCGCAGCAGCTATGTATGCTAATCACACCCAGATGTGTCACTACAGGAGGTCTGCTTCAAAAAAGGCCCAGTGCCCAGCTCAGGGCGACGACTGGGTCTGTCTGGTCCGAGTGGGAGCCATGACGGTGTGAAGCATGAAACATGTTCACAAGTTACTAGTTAAATAAAATCATCTCTCATCCATTGGGTTCAAAAACTATAAATCTCCACGACAATAAAGAACTAACTACTTCTGATGGAAAAGTTCAGGTCCAAACAGCGTCACCAACTTAATATCTTCACTAAACTTTATCGAACTAATAAATTAACTGTCCTCTTATAGTAAAAGGGTCACAGGTGCACCAGTTTGCCATATGTAGAAAACATAATGCAGGAACAGCAGCACTGGGACAAGAAGAGGAACCGTACTGTAAGTAACATTTCTTACATGATGGCCTTGAAGGCAACACAGCAGCTGTTGCTATAGCTTTTTTACTTTAAACACTTTGAGCTAAGTTCAAACTGTTGATTTCATGACTAAAATTAAACACTGAACATATAACATTGGCACTATTACCTTTTTTCATCAGGAAATGTACACACAGGGACGCCCACAAAGGAAATAAAGCTTCTCTATAGATCAGTGACAGGAAAATGTGCACTGAAGACGCTGCTGCTCCACAAGTGAGACTGTTCAGACTTTTACAGCGACTAAAGACGACCAAAACCAGGACTTTCCCCACCTGAGCATGCACACTAATTTAGATTTTTTTATGTCAAGTCTATTTCTTCCATCGGACACACAAAAGTAGCCGGGGTAGAAACACAGAAGGATCGGGGGTTGCGGTGGGGGGGACACGGTGCTGTGTGCATATCTGTGTTTGCATTGAGCAGAAAACATGGAGGGTTACCACATTTCTTCTCATCATCACGCAACACAAACCCCACAATTATCTCAGCTCCACAATTACAAGACAGATGAGCAACAAGTGAAGAAGTGTGCGAGCTGCGATGACGGGACATTCATATACAGTACAACACACACACAGACACACACACACAGACACACACACCACTGTCCTGTATTAGGTTCACAAACTGTTGCCCACCACACACTGAGCCATTATTATCTTCAGAAATGTAGTTTCTGATGTATGTCAATAGAAAACTTTTTATTTCTTTTAATGTAAGGAATAATAACAGTTAACATTTATAAGCAGTTTTAAAACTCACATAATTTGTACATTCAGTAAAATGTTAACTCAAGAGTTCACAAAAGAAAGTAGAAAAAGGTTAACCAGGATTTTAATATATGGTATTTATTACACTGATTAGTATACTGTTATAAATAAAGAGGCACATTGGTACATATAATATAATAAATAAGCATTACAGTCCTTTGTGCTCTAACGCGTCTCAACATGAATCATCACTATCTGAATCTGTGTCTTTGCATTTTTAGGGCTTGATTCTGTTGAGCTAGAGCTTTGTTAAAAGGACTTCATTTAAAAATAATAAAATGAAATAAAATTGAACTCCTCATTTTTCATTTATTTTTATTATCATTATTTTTATTTTTTAAATAAATGTTAAGGAGCGCCTGTAAAAGGGTCTGCACAAAGTGAAATGCTGCTTCAGTACATGTTGGGTAATGATACAGCAGCACAGCCTGTGAACAGTGGACTTAAACAGGCTGTGTGTGTGTGTGTGTGTGTGTGTGTGTGTGTGTGTGAATTAGACGCAACCGTTTCCTGCTCTCCTCTCCGCTCGGCCGCTCTCTTCCCTCTCTTCCCTCTCGTGCCTTCTCGTTGTTGTTGTGTGCGTGTGTGGTGGTGATGATGATGATATTAGTGAAAATGTGAACAAACGTCAGTATTTTCCCTTCACACGGTGGGTGAATGACTGAATGACTGACTGGCTTGCACTAAGTCACGTTCAGCGGTACTAACGGCCAGACAGCGGAGATTACAGCGGCAGCGCGGGGAGGCAAGCAGACTCGGAGACTCACGTGCCTTGCAGCAAAATTCCACCCGGCAACTATACACTGTACCATGGCAACAGCCCTGCCATTGGTCCCCGGTGCGTTTTCAAATGACCAATGGGATGGCCAGCCGCGGGTGATGCTTGTTGCTAGGTAAACATGATGCAGAGGAAAGATAGAGGGAGCAGAATTACCATGCTGCTACTGCAGGGTGCTTTTCAGCGAGGAGGAGTGGAGAGAGGAGCTCTTCACACTCCGACACAGCACAGCCTTCCTCTCCTCCTCTCCTCCTCCTCTCCTTCTCCTCCTCTCCTCTCTCTCGGCACTTGGCGGTGCCAGAGAGACGAAAACAAAACGAAGCAGCAGCAATGACACAGGCAAAGAGGAATAAAATAGAAGACTACTGGGTTACAGCCTCTGGGAATGGAGCTGCCACAAATGCCATTAATGTACATTTAGCTAGCTAGCCGGTTAGCTTAGAGAATTAGCATCCCCTACTCTGACATCACGTTACTCAAATAAAACACCGACAGGACAAAGTGCCACACTCTGAGCTAACGCAGAAATGTAACATATAGGCTAATATATATGTTCCTATATCCATAGGGAAGATAAGATATACATTTATAACATACACTAAAAAATAAATACAAAGAAAAATCTGTTTTTCACATGGTATAAGATGTTGCAACCATGTATATACAATACAATATATTAAAGTACATATAAATTTAATTTATTTAGATAAGTTTATTAATACAGCAAAGATAATAATAGTTAAAAAAATAAATAAAATAAAAAACTACAGTACTGTATGTTTCCTTTTTTATTTCCACATTAATTTGGACATATTTACACACAAGAAACTGGACTTTTTCTACATATATTGACACATATTTATGTAACACATGTCTACAATATTATAAACAAACATAGGCCTACATAGAAATAGACATACATGTTTGTATTGGCTGGATATATGTGTCAATATATAGAATTGTGCAAATTTCTAATAGGTCCCATGTACGATTTCTACATATGTGCTTTTTTAAAATAAAACTATTCATATATCACATTAGTGTGGGTGTTAAAGGAAAGTTCAGACCTAATGCTAACGCCACTATAACCTACTGATCTAAAAACATGTCAACGTCAGAGAGAAGAAAGCCCCGACCAGGAAATGATGCTCCAACATTTCAAAGATCATGGAAAACATCAGGAACATCATGAAGAGAGAGACTAACACTATTAGAAAAAATAAATAAATACAAATCAGAGAAATTTAGGAGCTTGTGGTCAAAATGGGTCATTGGTACATTAGCTCACAGACACCAGACCTGTTTTAATTACCTGGCTTAATTGAATAGTTTAACTGGACTATTAAGGAGACTGTGTTGTTAGTGGATCTTTACGGATGTGTGTGACATATTTTGTTCAAGTTTATAGTAAAGTAAGTACCGGTAAAGTAAAACAAAGTGTAAAGTAACAGATTACAGTGTCTATGTCTCTTGTCTTTTCAGTCCTGGACTGTTTGACCTCCATGAAAAATACAGAAAACAAACAGGTTCACAATGGGAAACCAGTTTGGAGAAGTAAATGTGAAGGGACTCGGTCAGAAGGAGCTGTATCTGATTACAGGTAGTTAGCAGCATCAGTCACTGTATTGATGCCATGCATGCTCATATGACCGTCCAGCAGACGTCCCTGCTCATCAGCTGTTTGTGTGGGATCAGGGTTTAGATAAGGAGATGATTCAAGGATCTCAGACAGACTCTTATTCAATATTATCTGTTCCAGCTGTGGGTCACAGTTTGACCTGGTTTCAGGGTCCTACAGTTGTTCTTCTCACCCGACGACCCTGGCGGTGAATGATCTGCATCTATCTGGTCATCATCTCACACGGGTCCCAGTACACCGCCCTCACTGCTGCAGGACATGTCCTCTACCAGAGTCTCCATCAAAGCGGAGATCAAAAACTTTTATTTCAAATCCAACCGTTAAAGGGATAGTTCACTCAAAATTCAAATTGCACTCATTATCTACTCACCCTCATGTCGACTAAGGGCAAATCTCGCGCGATTTGGACAGACCAGGAAGAGGAGCTTCCGCTACAAACAAGCTTGAAATATAGACTTATTTAATTTTTTTCGGAACAATTTCGCATTTCGGGGCTTCAATACAAGACGGACATTACATACGAGCAGCATGGAGGTATTTGGATGTTTTTTGGTGTGTCTTTTTGTTACGAAGACAGTTGGTATCCATTTGCAACCGTTATATGGACATGCACTGCTACGCCGAGACCCCCGGTAACTCAGAGAAGCCACGGAGGACTCTGAAACTTCTCCCGGCCCTTAGTCCACATGAGGGGGAGTAGATGAGTGCAATTTGAATTTTGGGTGAACTATCCCTTTAACAGACATGTGTGGTGGTTGAGTTGTTACGTTACATCCTCTGGACATCATCAACCATCAACCACCTTCACAGAAAACAAAAACCCAAAGATCTGCCAGTTCTCATGTTCAGGTATATCACACTACTGCGTTCAACCACAAAAACCACAGCGCAGAGGAAACCGACCCTTCACAACTTAGTGTGAGCCTTAAAACCAATAAACCATCTTCAGATTGCATTAACGTATCCTCACTCATGATCATCAGCACCTTGGGGTTGAATATATAACTAATTATATTATTTACTCAAGATATTGTAGTTCAATGCTGAATCATGTTACACTTCTACATCAGTCCTCACTCAGCCCAACCCCTGAAGGCGCCACAGGTACTTTCCAGCTTCAACATCTTCTCAGCTGTGAGAGATCGTGGATCAGGTTAAAACCATCTCTGAGATGTGATGTTTATTGTCCGACCACTTCATTCTCCGAACGTTCAGCTGTGTGCAGGTGAGATCGTAGACAAAACCTGTCCTGAACTTCTCCTATATCAAATATCTGCTTTCATTCCTGTATTAAAATAGTGTACCCAATGTGGTTGTAAGACATGTCCTATTTACTATGTGACTAGTTAGGGGAGGGATGAACAGTTAATTAAAAATATATAGATATCAATCATATTATAAACCACTGTTTGGCCAAAAGCAACATCCAAATCACACAAAGTAGAATGTAAATTTTAAAATGTGTCACAACATATCAGCTATATCACAATGAAATATATCATAACATTCTTTGACAACCTATAACGAGCAGATAAAATATAGCATACAGTAAATGAACAAATCCAATAGAATATAATATACCAGTAGTTTTGATTAGCTTGGGCTAAATAATGCTGTATGGGCAAAAAAAAACAACAACCCTGTGCTTCATGTTGTGACGTGCCAAAAAATACATACAATTTACCAACCAAAACTCTTTTAATCAAAATATTCTGTAACTGAAATAAATAAATCAAGGAAACTTAAATGCGGCTCCTAAATTACAACAATAATTTACTGCTGAGTGAGGAGTCTACAGGTTCAATAAGTTAAATAAAAGAGTGAAAACATAATCTTTCCAAGAAACCCTGAGGTACAGCGCCATTGTTGTCATTGACTTTGTAAAGTCTGTCTATGACACTAATGTCAACAAGAGGTCAATGGTGGACGAAGTATTCAGATTCTTTACGAGTAGTGCAAAGTAGAAACAGTCCAACTGGAGCTTTAACTGCTTTTGCAAGTTTTATTTTTGTAGTTTAATTCATCCAAGTGGTAGGTACAAGTCATCAGAACAAACATGTAAAAGTGTGATCATTTGTGTCACTTGTTTCCCTTTTCAAAGTTAAATAAATTAAATATTGCGATTGCAGTTATGACTGAGATAAACCATACACGCAGGTTCTGAAGTTGTGTGAAGTTAGGTTTTAATCCAGGAAACTGATTTAAATCCAGAGTCATCAACACTTCAGCATCAGACACAAATGTGATCATGATACCAGTAAATGATTTGGTCAATACTTTATCCACCACTTGGCCACATAACATCGTGTGCCTATTGAATTATTTAAAGAAAAGTATTTTTAGCCATGCTACTGTGAGGCTCCAATTTCGGTCTGTCCCACATTCACTGTTGGTCTGTCCACCAACTCGGGTCCAGACTGAAATATGTCAACAATCACTGGCTGCACTGCCTCAAGTCTTGGCAGCCATGATGGCCACAGATTCAGGAAGTTAGAGCCGGGGTCACTGTGACGATCCTCTGATTTGTTCCTGGAGAACCACCACTACCACCGCCGCCGCCACCACGAGGCGGATACTCGTGTCTCCAACATTGTCCTCTCCAACTATGTCTACACCCACTTGCTGCGTGGACGTGACATGTGGTGCGCACACATTCATGGTCCTGTCAGGATGAACTCTGACGACCTCTGTGATCGGGTCGGGTTTCATTTCGTCTACCACTTCAGCTTCAACTTTGTGTGCATTGATATCAGAGGGAAATTCTGATCATAAAAGGCCAGATCGGGTGTCCGACGACCTTTAATGCCACGTTTCTACTCTTCTTGTTGTAGCTGTTAATATGTAAAACCAGGTATTTTCCTGATAATTCTGCCTGGTTCCTTGACCTGCTATGTAAAACAAAAACGTGTATCAAGTTAATTCAATGCAATTATCAGGATTTAAACTTTGTCTCACAATGCAGTATGAAAATAACCTTCTCTATTGTTAAACTAAATAAAGTAAGTGACTGAATGACAGCGTAACTACAAGTGTAAACAATGGCTGACAAGTATTATGAAGAAAAAGACACTCGATCACGTCCAGTATATCATTACAGGAAGTACGACTAGACCAAAGGTTTTATTTCCAATATTTTGCATAATTGGTCAACGAGAAAACGGCTTCAGTGTCTTCATGACAAAAGCCGTTTTTGCTGTGCGTTTGTAATGTAATGTGTCTGTAAAAGTGGTGAAATTCAGTGTTGGATTAAAACGTTCCCGTGCCATCGTGTTCCTCAGTCTTGGAGGCTTGTGGTAACATGAGAGTGAATCACAGTTTGCTAATCAGAATATCTGATCGGGATCAAACATGAATATGTCTGGACCTCCGTGAACAGTTGGCCGTTTGGCCAGCAGCCGGGGCTTATGGGAAGCTCTGGCTATTATTTCACTGTACAAAAGACCTCAATAAGAAAGGCTAATGTAATATTGGTTATGGAGGCATCTGGGGATTATGAGGTGTTGGTAGCGTATGGCATATAGCCAACTACATGCACATACACAGGAGGGTGAGTTTACAGTTAGAGTATTAATAATCTACTTAAGTAAAAACAACTTCACCGAGATCATCACTCAGGTTTGAATCAGGTTCTCTGAGTCCTGAAGTATTAACAACATCTACTCTGGACACATGGTGTCTCTGGTAGGGTGGTGCACATCAATACAATAATATACGAGAAGTATCTTATGCATTGATAAAGTCAAACTAGATCCAGTGTCCCCAGTGATGGACAAACACAGCTAGCACAGCCACGTTCTCCTTTAAACAGCGTCTATGAGTCACTTCTAACCTTCAGCTGCATGGCCCATGGTCTTCGTTCACCCAGTGGACTTTGGTCACATGATAATAAGTGGTTGTATACAGGTGGGGTTTGTAAATCCTGGGCCCTTCGTTTCCCCCAGGTCGGCCACTGACTTGTCGTCCACGACCTTCAACTGATTCCTGATCCTGAGGCTGGTTTTATTCTGAAGAGACTATAAAACGTGGATTCTCAGAAACCTACAGAGCTTCTAGCAGCTTAGCCAAACTGGACACCAGTGGAGATCTGTGAGACCAGATCAACAGATGATGCAGGTTTGTGGAAGATCTGGTCAAAGATTAAACCCTTAAACTCATCAAGGCAGCGCAAAGACCAACACTGTCTCCGTCAGTGTAACCTCTTCCATCCAAAGTAATGTTTGTCATGTTTGTATTGATATTTTATCAATCACTTGTGCTTGGTGTTGATTAATTTATACTATGTCACTTATGATTCAGAACTGTGCAATTGAATATTTCCCAATGACTATCAGACAATTTTATCTAAAGTTTAGTTGCTTGATCAGTAGAGTGGAATTGATGCGTATTGACATGATCTCCTTAAAAGCAATCACCTGTAATTATTGTCTTTGGCTGAGAGAGGATTGGTGAAGGATTGGCCGGTTACACTCAAGATGATCGGCGTAAACTCGATCAAGGTTTCCCTAATGCTAATACGTACCTGCTGTGAACCAGTGAACTCTTGACTGAATGAACCCAGAAACAACTACAGTACTTTCCGGACTATAGAGCGCACCTGTATATAAGCTGCACCAGCTAAATGTTAAAAGAAAATACAAGTATAGGCCGCACTTGAATATAAGCTGCAGGTTTTCATGTTGTAACATGAGATATTCACACAGAAAGACAGTAGGGAACTGTGCAAGTCCGCTCGCTTTTCCGCTGTTTTGGTTGGTTGTTGGTTGTTGTGGAGCGGTGGATAATGTTACATAACATATACGATGTTACGACGTGTTACAGAGTGCGTTTGTGTGTGGTGTGCATAGACAAGAGCTGGGACACCGGGGCGGGGAAAAAAGTAGCGGCTTATAGTCCGGAAAGTATGGTAACTGAGTATATCGAACCGAATAAAACCATTTAATCGACTATTACAGACTTAGTTTGTAGATGGTTAGTGGTCCACAATATGAGTGAAGTCATTAGTTTCTCTGCAGAGCTCCGTGTGTTGGAGGTTTTTGAAGTTCAGGACTCTTTCCATGAGTTGGGGGGACAGTTGGGGGTCGAGCTGGCCCTCTACTGGTCGTGTATGTAAAGCAAATGCCGACATGTAAACACTCAACACTCACGGAAACACCAAACTATCAGCTAACATACACACAGCGAGATGTTGACAAGTCGTTTTAGACGTGAAGCGGCACATGGATAAATCCCTGACTCTTAAATACAGCACAAACTACAAGCCAGGTTGGTTCATCTGACAGGTTAGCTCATCTAAACAAGTGTCTGACATGAGCAGACACACACACACCAACACACACACACACACACACACACCAACACACACTCTGAACCTCAGACCAACAACAACACACATCGGGTTTACTAAACTGGATCCTGGAGCCAACATTAGGCTCAGCCCTGTTATAGCTGAAGGGTTCAGTTGGGTCACAGTTCTGCTGTTACAGTCGGTCCATATGAGCCTGTACAGCTCTGGAATAACACATGTAACACACACACACACACACACACACACAGTGTATACATATATATACAGGCACTGTTGCCAGGCGAGACATAGTCAGGTTCAGTGCGAGACCCAGAAATAGAGTCCCAGTAAGGACAGGTGGAGGGACCACATGCAGCAACCCTCTCGCCCAAATTACCCCGGCACACTCAGACCGGGAGGCAGGACCGAAGACCTGAGGACCAGGACGAAAGTGTGTGTGTGTGTGTGTGTGTGTGTGTGAACATGTTTGTGACACCAGCAGAGACACAAACATGTTGTGTGTCAGAGCACGTGCATGTCCAGTTGCATCACGGGTCACATTCAGGGGAAGCCGACAGTGGACCGATGTGGACTTCAACACACCAGCTGAACGGAGACATTTTGTCTAATTCAGCCACAAACCGAGGCCTGTAGCTCCTCTCTGCTCTGATGTAAATGACTTTGATCTAAATTTAGACGAGCGGTTAGGATCAGACATACTGTATATAGGTTCACATTCAGGGTAAGTCTCTGCTCAGGAGGAGTAAACAAAGGTAAACTGACAAGAACTCAGGATCCGCCGCCTGTGCTTCGACACTTCAGCTGCCGTCCTCACGTTTTTCCTCCACGGACGGTTTAACTGCTTTCACTCACTCAGCTGCTCGCTCCTTTAAAAAGCCACCAGCTCCAACACTTCACCTGCTTTCAGCTCTCAGTGCTCAGGCCTGTGAAAAACTTGTGTTGCAAAACATTTTCACACCTGGTTTTTCAGACTATTCAACAAAACTTTCACTTGAGGTCACAGATTAATTGAAAGGTTTTTACTAACACCTGCTTCAATCCTCCATAGGCGGGGCATAATAAAGTAAACTTCTGTAGTTCTGATACAAATTAAAGAAAAGTACAGGTGGGTCCATTTGCCAATCGTCAATATTGTACAGAAAAACCAGGAGGATAAAAGAGTCACAATGGAAGGAAACCAACGAGTGAATGAATTAAAGAGACCCCGAGGAGTTTGCTTTTGGTTATGAAAGAGTCTCATATTAATGTGGATGAATCTACGTTACCCACTTATTAATGGGTCAATTTTCGATAAATATATCGTTTTGTCTTTATAGTTATTTTGATATTATTTAGTGGTCGACTCGCCCAGCATTTCCTAGTTTCGGTTTCCCGTACGCTGCCTGGCGGGTCATGGGAATAACGTTGCCAGATCACTAGTTAACATCGTTTAAAGTCGGAACTACGACGGTATCTGATCGTCTTCAAACCTCCGACTTTCATTCTTGATCAATGAAAACATTCTTGGCAAATGCTTTCACTTTCGTCCATCTTGCACCTGTCCAAGAATTTCACCGTGCGCGCGGAAGCTCATGGGAAATGTAGTGTGAAAACACTTCCAAAACTCCTCGTAGTCCCTTTAAAAGTTTATTTTCAGGAGAACAAAAGCAAAAAAAAAAAGTGAACAATCCTGGTTAAACTTGGCTGAGCAGCGACCGGACCTCCAACCGAGAAGCAGACCGCTGGAACGACCTTCATCTGAAGCTAAACAATGATATTTATGGGGACAACTCGTTAAACAGACTGGACTGATGCAATCTCTACTGTCCATCAGTCAAAGACAAAAAAATAAAATCAATCAGTCGGTGAACTGATCCTCATAAAACACACCTGTACCAGAGCGGCCCACTGGGATCGGTCCTGGTCTCTGTAAACAGCCAGTCTGACCACTAAGGGTTGTGTTGTACCGGATTGATCAGAGTATTAATGTATAATAAACACTTAATTTAATGTGTAATGTTAAATCTACCCCTCTCGCTCTCTCTCTCGGTGTCAGTGTGGTGATATTTTGCAGCAGTGGGCTGCCGCTGCAGAGTGCACATAAAGGAAACACAGATTCAGATATCTGCCATTAGTCACACAGTGGCCTCTGCCTGGGTGACTCAGTGTGTCCAGGTGGACGAGGGCAGCCACAACTGAAGCCACAGAACCTATAGGCTACATTCATCCAGATATATATATATATACACATGTCTGCTGTTGCATTCACTGACCATCTCTGACTGACATGTACAGGCTGTAGCTTTAACATTAAAAAAGTTTTTCTCCAAGAACTTAAAACCTGAATTGAGTTGTGTAAATGACCAAAAAGATGAGACGAAAATACAAAATCTTATAGATATAGATCAGAAGTAGGTATTTCTATTTCATGTATTGTCCTATAACTCGGACGGAAACTATCTTTGAGCTTACATGACGCCACGGCTTTAAATTGTTCATTAATGTGCACTGTCCTCGACAAATAAACAATAAATGAAATGAAATGATGGTTGATCAATATATTAACAAACCTCTGATTATTGTGACATGGTGTCTACTGGTGGATCAGTCCTGGACCAGTTTTTATTCCCACTCACACGACCGACATCTTGATAATGTTGGTTCAATACCTGGTGATCAGCTGCTTTCACAGTAAAAGCCTGAGCTGCCTTCGGTCACATTAGGACCGTGGAAGAGTTGAATTCATGAGCTGTAACGATGACTGGTATGATGAAACTCATCCATTCAAACACCTGTGTAAAATCATTTTCAATGTTAACACGACACAAGTGTTTATGTTCAAATTTAGGACTGAAATAATTCAAAAACTTTTTCCAAAAACTTTCAAACCAACTTCCTGAATTTGGGGCTCTTGTTTCCCCTCAATGGTCAACTTCCTAACTCTTTATTTATTTTTTTAGTAAATTTACATTTAGTTTGAGGTTGTCAAATTCAAGTGTCAGGTACTCAACACTTCAGGTGAGATGACTGGTTTCCTGTTGGTTAACAGCACATGATGTAGTCAAGTTGTATTCATTTTTAGAAAACCAAGTCTCAGCAGGTGTCAAAAAAAGTTTTACTAGTAATTTATAATCATATTGTATTGTATGTTTCTGGTTGATCATAAGCCAATAGTTTTATTTTGTCACATGACAGAGTTCAATGTTCACTAATCTAAATAGTGAGACTAGTGGACATCCATGTGTCTGAAGGGACAAACAGAGCTAAGTAATAGGGTTGTGACGATTGGCGATCCAATCGTCTATCGGCGATTGGAAGGACGATCGGCGATGTTTTGTTTTCTTGCCGATTTTACACACACACACATCCTCGCTACTTTTTTATTGTTCTAATGCGCAATCTGTTTGTTTTGTTTTAATGAAGCCGCTTGGCTTGCTGCTTCCAACAGATACTCTGTCACATGACAGTGTTTCACCAATCAAATGCAGCTACTGGCTGTGACTAGGCTGCCGACGCCAGCCCTGTAACTGTATGTCACAGCCCGACGAGGTGTTCACTAATGCCACAAATAAATTACGTCCGCCATGAATGGATTTTTTGGCTTTCGGCAACGCAATAGCGTTCCGTTCATTGATCATAGTGCTCTTCCTCCGTTATTAGCCCTCACACACACAGAGAGAGAGAAGCGCGCATGCATGACAGCAGGGCACGGTAAAAGCGATACTCATCCTGGTATCAAAACAGTTTGGGTCTCTACGGCTAATTTCCTGCTTCATGATGACTGTACGGTTTTTATAAAACTCATCTGTCTTCATTTTATTGAGGGTTAAAAGGAGTCTTCATAACTGAGGGCGTGGCCTCTTTGAGCTACTCCAAACATGTCCCGCCTTTTTGTCCATACATGGATTATTTGGGAGTTAGGGGTTGAAACAAATGGAGACGATGGAACAGCTTCACACCATTTGTTTCTGTATTAATCTATCTGACATAACTTCAAGGTCTTTGGATGGGTTCTGGACATCACAGGTGCATCGCAATCTGAATTTGAGCTCTAAAATAAAAACTCTTAACGTTTCTGAAATTGTACCATTTGATTCAGACTTCCACCAGTTTCTATAACTTGATGAAGGTGATGTTCAAAGTAAAATATACCTAAAGATCCTTCAATTTCAACACTTTGTTGTCAGTAGCGATTTAATTTCTAAATTCACAGTAAATCAGATTATCGTGGCAGTGATTTGTTTATACAGAACGTACCTCCCTTCCCGAGGAACAGATAAGACACAGGAAGCTGAAACTGAGACGATGGATGAAGGACGTCAATCCCCAAAATCTTCAACAGAGGTTGTGTTTGTGGTTTAACAGGTTTAAGAGTACCACACCAGGTACTTGACCCTTGACCCTTGACCCTTGACCCTTGCCCTGACGATGGCATGGAGCTGCTCTGGAGCTGTACACTGGTTTGCCAACAACATGTTGTCCTGCCATTGTAAACCCAATCTGTTCTGGGCCACCGATCACATCTGAGCTGTTTATCGATTATAAGTTCATGTTTTTTTAGATATTCTTTCTGCTTAAATCTTGGAAGACCATTTTGTAGATTACTGCTAACCATTAAGATGAGTATGGGTTACCTGTGAAACCCAGCAGTATGTCCTTCACCAGCCAACAATCCAATTGTTTCTAAAGACTAAAACACAATCTGATCTCAAAATGACCAATCAATCAATCTCAATCAGTCTCCAACATCAGCAAACCAAAGAGGTGCAGCTGCAGTTTGTTAATTCGATGGATCCGTTAGTTAGATCAGCGGTTATGACGTCCACAGAGCAGACGCAAAACCTCAGACTCCCACTATGGTTCCAGATTTCATCACTTTAAACCCCAATCCTATTTCAACACAGCACTCTGACCTCTTCTATTAGATCTTAACCGACGTACCAAAGCCTCGACTCTGGCCCTACCCGTCACCACAGTGGCGTCAACAGGTTTCAGGTTGAGTCAGCCCAGGTACGAACCACAACGTATCTAAACTGGTCCGAAGCTGTTTGGGATAACCTGTTTTAAATACGCCTAACAGCTTGTTCTGGTTTCATTGTCCATCGGTAACCGACATGAAGTCCTTCAACAGCGCTTGGTTTCAGTTTCATTGATAATGTATCGCTGACAGTGGGGGACACTCCCTCACACCTGTCCAACAGGGCTGAACCATTCATTGAAATATTACCAAAATCCAATATGGCACTCAAATCTCTCTCTTTTTTTTCCTCACATAAAAAGGAACATACCGTACATTTTTGGTTCAAGCTCCAACAAAAACCACATCCTCATTTTTATATTCTCTACAGCAAAAAAATGAATGAACAACAAACCAGTCACACTAAAACCATGACTCACAGTATCTACGGGAATAAGTGCATCCTGGTTGTTTGCATGTTGTTCAGCTTTCTCTTCCCCGCTGTAGCATCTCTCATTAACGTATACTATACAGACCCTTAAGAGTTCAGTTACATAAACCTGACGGTCTGCAGACATGGACCGACGGCTACAAACGTCAATCCACATCATTAGAAGTGAAACCTGCACAGAAATAACAAACTGGTACCAGGAGACTGGTGCACATGGCAGTGACACTGACGTCAATGTATTTAAAAAAAAAAAAAACGATTCATATCTGTGGCTCTAATGACGGTGAAATGAGCTGCTGCTACAGACATGTACAGTTCTCTGAAGTCCTGGATTTCTGAGGTAAAGTAAGAACTGTAGTTAAGCTCATTAAACCCCCCTATGTGAAGTATTTAAAGTAGAATTCACACCCCAATTTAAAAAAAAATGAATATCAGGTCTTTATTTCAAATGGTTTAATCTTAAAGGTGAAAAATACATCACAAAATGTAATTTGTGTCAATTTTTACGTTGTTACTTATTTGTTATCTTATTTTCAGCCAGCACTGAGCAATATCAAATCACGGTGACCGCGTTTTGCATGTCATTCATCAGCCACACCGCTGTTGTGTTCTGATTTCTAATTTCACCAATTTTTGTGTGATGATGCACATTGCTCTGTTGCAACCACACCGACATGTGACACACACACACTCAGACATGTCGAGGAAAACAACCAACAATCAACCTGCAGGAACAGAGTCTTCAGAGAAAAAGGTAAAGTCACCGAATGAATGAATGAAAAGGAAACACATGGGACATAAACTTAAATAAAAATGTGTGATCTAACAGGTTGTGTGTCCTTTACTGTGTAATTTCAGTGATGTGACAGTGAAGTTAACTGCTTAGCTAATCCACCAAACAAAAAAAACTCACAGATACACACAACTCAGGTTAAAGTCTTATAAATCTGATATTTTGAAATCAGTCCTATGTCCATTTTCAACTCTTCACAGGAGCCTAATACAACATACTATCTCTCTACACTGTCAGATTTACCATATATTGACATATTTTATATGACTTGTACTTATAATCTAGTGTGTAGGAGTTACCCATACATGTTTGCATTATACTACAAATACATTAACAGATATCCCTTAGCAAAAAGGAGCAAACTGCTACAGTAGCTACATCAGTTCAGTCTTAAAGAGGAGCTACACCCAGACCCCCTGCTCTGTTCGCTCTGTCTCTAACAGCTGCACATCAGCAACAACACAAACTTTTCATTTCAGCAGCTACAGAGTTCATTTTCATTTGTTAGTTACAGCTGATGTCAAAGATTTCAAGCGGAGACGTCACCGGTCAGATAAAAAAGAAACAACCCTATCCTCCCTAGAAGTCGGACAGTCACAAGTTTGGCACCTGGATAATGTATCCGTCTTTAAATTAGTGGTGTCATCATCATCTCCATTCAAAGTGCCCTTATTTTGACAGTCTGTGGTAGCAGGAAGTGGGAGAGTTAGGCGACACCTGCTGAGACCTTGATGTTACCTCTCACACTTTCAGGTGACTCAATAGTTATCTGTCATATCAGAACTAGCAATATGAGTACGGCCTGTATTATCTTTATTATAAAATAGTGATGGATATTGATGGATGGATACAACAAACCGATAGTCAAGAACATAATCAACAGATTAATCAATATCTTAAATGACTGTGTGGGAGGTCTGATGGAGAAATTGTGCAATTTACTAAAACTGGGCAATTGAACATCCTCCTTTATGGACATTTGGTCAAGACTGTGTTGTGTGCGATACATGTTGTGCTGTTATTATTCACATTAAGTGATGATTCCAGTCTAAATCCAAGTCACATTTTCTTTTCTCTACTCAATTCATTCAGAAAAAAGAAATCTGTGCTATAGTTTGTATTAGTAGTTGCAGTAGTAGTAACAAAACTATGATGAGTAAAATGTTTATAAACGCAGAACCTCTCTCACCCACTTTTGACACCTACAGGAAGTGTTTGATGCCGAGAACAGAACACGCTGCTGATGTTCTGTTGCTTTACAATAATGAGGAAAAAAATGTCTGAACATGAACATGGTGGTGCATAGGTTTGTTCGCCCTCTTGGTTAGATACTTAAGTTATTTGGTCACTAAATAAAATACTGCCACTTAGTTTCACTATACAACATGGGAGGGAGGGAGGGAGGAGGGGTGTGGGGGGGTCTGAGCGCATGCAGAGTCAAAGGACACAGATACAGATGCTGCCACTACGCGGCGGGAGCTGAAGCAGAGCTGGAGAAGTTTGAGCCCCGAGTGACGAAGAAAGCCGTCGTTCCAGGATGGAGGAGTCGGATGATGATGATGATGATGATGATGATGATGATGATGATGAAAACAAGCGTTATTATCAGAGTTCCTGGTAAGTTTAGCAGTCTGTCTATCAGAGACTACAAAGAGTTGAATTTGTGTGTCAAAGCTGTCACACACATTCACACACACACACACACACACTGGGCCTGAGCTTGTTGTCACAGCTGTGCTGTCAGTCAGGGAACAAGTCCATTGGCTGTTTGTGGCCAAGAGACACACAGAGCACACAAAAAAAAAAAACCCACTCAAACCATCAGAGGAAGCCAAAAAATGTTTTACTTTACATTACATGTGTGCGGCGGGATGAAGCGGTGTCATGCAGAGGAAAGGAAACAGTGGGAAGAGGAGGGCCACTCCTCGGTCTGGGCTCCAGCTACAAGGTCTTGGTGTTTCAGTGGAGGATTTCTGCTGCATATCTTCTGTAGTCTGAGGCCGTTTAGTGGCTGTTTTGGTGAGCAACCAGAACCAGGACCTTTCTGTCAAAATAAAACCACCAAGCTAGAAAAAAAAATGCTGTGAAACTTTTTAATTTACAAGAAAATCCTCGAGCTGTTAAGTTAACCCTTTTTCTTTTATTGTATTTAACTGTATTACAAGTTATTGTCTATTTTATAAGTTTTACTTTGGTGAATTTGGTGGATTCTGGATCCAGAATCCAGACAAAATTCAGAGTGAACGGACACCGAGCTGTTCTCCTCTCTGTATGAAGAGCATGGTGATGCGAGGCTCTATCCTCTTCATGCATGACGTTGGTGTGGTGTTATTTTTACAATATGGCATGGTTGGATGTTAATTCATTTTACGTTGAAATGAAGTTAAACCCAGGGATGTTGCATTAACTAATAATATTGTGGAGTATTTGTTTATTTTTCTATGCAGTGATCGCGGATGCAGATTGTAAATGTGATTTCATACAAGCTGCTGCTGCTGCTGGTGCTGGTGCTGGTAGTAGTAGTAGTAGTAGTGGTGGTTCAGGCCTACATCCTCCAGAAAAGCAAGTCTCTGAAACCAAGCAGCAGGTTCAGGATGGATGGACGCGGCTCATCATCAACGCAAACCTGGATGGTTTTATTCACTGGGATGCGACTCAAACGACACCTGGCCTGTGACACGTTTAACTCAACTGGGTTTACACATCGTCGTCCACCACCACCAGCACCAGCAGCTCCTCACCTCACCCTCTCTGTACCAGGAGCTTCAGGCTGAGGAACTGTGTCATCATCATCATCATCTGCCTCACTCACTCACACTTTGCTGAGTGTCTCCATCCATCCTGGCCTGCATGAGGCCGGTTTTGATGGAGCACAGAGAGAAAGAGAGAGAGAGAGAAAGAGAGATCACTACTACTAGTGGTAGAGAGACAGAGAGAGGGAGGATGCAAAAAAAATGAATGAAGAAAATGAAGTAAAGCAGAAATGGCTGGGGAGAAAGGTCCATTTTGAGACTCTGGTTGCGTTGAGCACAAGGAAAACAGCAACACAACTTCAGCGAGGTGTGTGTGTGTGTGTGTGCGTGTGTGTGTGTGTGTGTGTAGCGACGGGAGGGAGGGGGGCCCAGGCAGGCAGCATCTATACGACAAACCTCTGTATGTAAAATGTGCAACAATTTCAGACTATAGCATCTTCAGTTGAGCAATGACAGAAAGAGGACCACACACACACACACACACACACACACACACAGGGAGGAGATGTCAAGTCATGATTCCTCCAGCTGTGCATCAGCTCTGCCCCCCCCCCCCCTCTCCCCTCCTCCACCCACCACCACCACTACCTAGTACCTACCTACCCCACAGCCCTCCTGTTTCTCTGCCCCAGGAGCAGAGCAGAGCTGCCATCCATCCAACCAAGCCCGTGGTGTGTGTCTGTGTGTGTGTGTATATGCATGCACACACACCCTACCTCCACCCCCCCCCACCCATCTACTCCAGGGCAGGGTAGGGGCTGGGGCTGGGGCTGGGGCTGCTGCGGTAGCTAAGCTAAGTGGCTAGCGTTAGCAAGCAGCTGCCACAGCAGATGAAACGCTGCAGATCTACAGAGGACAGTCGGGGGTTGCTGGGCTGGCTGCTGCTGCTGCTGCTGCTGCTGTGACACCCAAAGTCATCGCCATACACACACACACACACACACACATATATATATATGTACACACACACATATACACACACACACACATGCACACGCCAGAACCGGCAGCGTGCATGCATGCATTGCATTGCAACCGCCTATACTGGAGGGTATCATCATCAACCCCCCCGGTTCTCCATCAATGCAGCCGCACGTCCAGCCAATCTCCCTCTCTCCCCCCTTTCCTCTCCCCTCTCCTCTCCTCTCCCCTGTCTTATCGGTGTCGTGCGTTAACTTAAGGCAGGTCGCGATGCCACCACCACCACCACCACCGCCGCTGCTGCTGCTGCTGCTGAAACTTGCCTGGATACACGCACACTGGTCGCATCAATCATTAGCCTATTTAAGACCAACCCAGCCCTGTAGTTTAGCAGTCAACCCCGGCCAGATGGTTAGTAGCTGTTAGTTAGAAGAAACCTACTCGGTCACAAGGTAAAAAAAAAAAAAACTAGAAGGGCAGGACGTTGCATGCTACTAAAAAAAAAAAAAAAAAAAAAAAAAAAAGAGGGGAGGGGGGGTAACGTGTAAGTCCATCACCACCATAAAGCAGCAGCAGCAGCAGCAGCAGCAGCAGCACGCCTCAGCTACTGTAGACGCCTTAATTGTTCGGCATCATCATGATCCATTGTGTCCAACAACACACACTCATTCACACACACTCACACACACCGACGTTAACGTTAATGTTAACGTTAACCCACCTGTTTAATAATCGAAGCCTGCCTCGTGCCCCATTATTAGTAGCCGCCGCCGACGTCCGCGGCGCGCGGCACCGGCACAGGAATGGGGACACGAGGCCAGGTGACAGGGGGCGAATAACGTCGGGAAGAAGAAGGAGAAGGAGAAGAAGGAAGAGAAGGAGAAGGAGAAGAGGAGGAAGGGGGGTTAACATTATGCTACCTACCTACCTACCTACCTACCTAACGTTACCTACCCAGCTGCACTGTTACCACTCATTGACTGTCAAACCCCTAGCACACACACACACACACACACACACAGACACACACACATTATAGAGACAAGAACCAACCAGATGAAAATTCATACATGAATCAACCCCCCCTCCCTCCCTCCCCACCCCCCTAAAGAAAAAAATAAATAAATAAATAAAAGAAAAGACAACGCCGGCCCCGGTTATGTCTTATGTCTGTCTGTCTGTCTTACCTCAGGCGGTGGTGTGTCGAACCAAGTTCCGCGTAGCAGCAGCAGCAGCAGCAGCCATGTTCAATCGGAACCCCTCTCTCCCTCTGTCCGCACGAACCGAGCCGAGCCGAGCCCCCTCCCCCGGGTCAGTCAGTCAGTCAGTCGTCCTTCTTCTTCTTCTTCCTTCTTCTTATTATTCTTCTGATTTCTTCCACAGCAGCAGAAAGAAAAATCCCCCCAAAATATGATGGTGCAGAATTGATTGTGTGCAGCCGATTTAAAAAAAAAAAAAAAATACAAACAAAAAAGCAAAAAAAAAAAAAAAAATCCCGGTGAGATTAGTTAGTTTCCAGTAGAAGTTGTTGTAAAAAAATTAAAAATTAAAAAAAAAGAAAAAGAAAAAAGAAAAAAAAATTGCGTTATTCTCCGGAGCTCAGGACAGGAGAGCGGCAGGCCGGGCGGTGGGGACCGATCGCCGGCGCAGCCTACGGGGGGAGGTGGGCAGCCTCAGCCACCGCTACCACCACCACCACCACCACAGAACTCAAGTCTCTCTCTTTTTTCTCTTCAGTTAAAAACTTAATTCACTTGTTCCAAAACTGTGGTTCAGCTTAGCTTGCACCCACAAATGACTTTTGCGAGGACCCCCACCCCCCCACTCCCTCCCCCCCGTCAGCGTCAGCTTTTTTTTTTTTTTTTTAAATTAATATAAAAAGGCGAGAAGCTAACATTAGCTTAGCTTCTTAGCTTAGCTTCGTAGCTCCTTAGCTTAGCTTAGCTTAGCATGCTAACCCCCGTCCAATGATAAAACTCCATTGGAATCTTGGAGGAAGACCGAGCAGAACGCTGTCAGTTAGTCCGCTCTCTGCAGGCTGCTGGGCGGGCAACGGTCGGCCGGCCAGCCGTCGATGGTGGAGCGGAGGGTGCCGATGGACAAATTACAAAGCGGCAAAGAAACTACACGTATTTTTTCCTCCTTCTTCTTTAGCGCACACACACACACACATACATATATACACACACATACACCGCTACAGCTAGCTAGCTAGCTCGCTCTATGCCGGCCAGCCCCTCCGTCCGTGGTGGTGATGTTAATATCGGTCAAAGGAGAGAGAGCGAGAGGGAGAGAGGGAGAGAGGGAGGGAGAGAGAGGGGGGGCTGCAGTGAGCGCGCACTCCCGCGACACCACCAGGCAAAAGAACGAAGAACGGCAACGGCCCCGCTGCGCGCTCCCGAGAATTTTCCCACAAAATGGCTGCCAAAACAAATCCACCGCGGACAGTCAGTCAGTCAGTCACACGAGTTAACTTCCCGAAAGTTAAAGTTAGGTAGTTAGTCCTCCTCCTCAAATGAATACTAGTGTTTTTGATTGTTTGTTTGTTTTTTACATGTGGTGAGAAATATTGAAACTCAAGTCTCCATGGGGCCCTAATCAAAATTTCATATTGGGGCCCTCTATTACTAATAATACTGATTATTGATCATACACTACAATCACTCAGACAATACTTTTAAGCTACAGCATCAGCCTTTTCAACATTTCTTCAGAAACTTCAACTAATTCAACTAATTTCTTCAGCTCATTCAGCAGCAATAGCGTTCAGCATTCACATGCATTTCCATTCTTGGAAATGCTTTTTCTAGTTCATTTTTCTAATCTGTAATCATCATCCTAGCCTGGCATGTTTTGACCTATCTATGGTTTTTAATCATCTGAAATGGTACCAAATTCAGCTAAAAGTGCAACCTGGGGTTGATTTATGATACACTTAATATTCAAAATGATAAAGTACTCACTGGGGATAGGCTACTGAATGTCATCTAGGCCTACTAAAACGAACAAATGCATTTTCTGTAAGCATGTCAGCTTTTTTGGGTTTTGGTTTTTGGTTTGCATGCAACAACAACAATTAAAGGTTTTTGTAATTACGCAGGATTTCTCTAGGGATTGAAAGAAGTTATATGCACTATAGATTTTAAAAAGTGAATCGCTCTTTGGGGCCCCGGTGGTAACAGGGCCTGAAGCAGGTGCTTAGTTCACTTATAATGCCTTGGGTCGGCTCTGGATCTGGTACATCTTCAAATGGCACAAATCATGAACAGGGCAACAAACAACCTTGGGGGGAGACTGGGGTAAATTGAGCGAGCATAGGGGCAGGTTGAGCCACCCCTTGTTGCTAGGAAACCATAAGAAAAATTCAGCTTGTGACCAAATATTTAGGATGAAGGCATCATTTCATGGAGTCTGTGAAGGTAAGAACCACATTGGTCAAGTGGTTTGACGTCCAAAAACAAAAAAACATTTTTCACTCTTGCATTTAGTTGATCATGAGTTTCATGAGAATTGTGTTTAGACAATGTAATCACAAAACTTCCCAAATCTCATGAGTTGGTGTCTCAGCAGCAGGTCCCAGCAATTTGTATTCACCTGTAACCTGGACAGGTGGAGTATTGATGGATGGAAGGAAAGAAGACGGGTGCTCACGAGACCACTTACTTTGGACACGTTGTATCATCATAACAGTTGTGTTTACACTCATTCTGTTGCACAACATGATTCCTGTAATATATGCAGATACATTAGTTAGCAACAAAACTATAATTGTCTTGATGTAGTGATCCTGAATATAAAAAGTGGCCCATCTTGCCCCACTCTCCCCCACTCCCCGTAAATATCCAAACATGTGTTTTTTGTTTTCAGAGAGAGAGAGGGCGGGGATATAATCTGAGGGGAGAGCTGAATCTAAAACATCAATATTGCTCACACAACTTTTTGTATTTCTGTATGTGCAGTGAAATTGTGTCAAACAGCTGACAGTGGAGGAAGTCGGCTAAACAAGTAGCTACTAAGTGGAGATGGAGAAGGCTTTGGACTAAATAAGTTAATGCTTCTTCCTACTCATTTTCAAACATGCCAAGTTGTATTGACTGAAGTGCTTTAAATGTGTTATATATTACTCACATGTTTGAAATAAAGCCTTCGTTCATTCAAAACGACCACCCAAGCGACTTAGTGTAAGAGAAAAAAGAAAAAAAAGAGACGGTTTGTTTGGTGGAAATGTGAGATCTGACTGACACTGGGTTGACTGGTCTATAATATTTATATATTTTTATACACCAGGGATCCAGACCGCATTTTTTTTTTCACCTCGAATTTGAGACGGTGCAAGTAAATGTTCTACTTTGCACATGTGCAACCAGCAAATTGGCTGTTTCTTCTTTTAACACTCAAAAGAATCTGGGATCTGGCGTCAGGCCACGGTGTGTGAGGATCATGAATGGAAAGGAAATGTGAATATTTGTTTTGCAAGTCGATTTATGCCCCTAAATTTTCTGTTTGTATACGTTTCTTTGTTTGATATCTTTATGTTACATTAACAATGATTACAAGAGGACAATATGATATAAAGGACAAGGTGTAGGACCACATCAGAGTTTTTCTCATCTTCCTACTCCCTTTCAAGCATGTTAAGAATATAATTCATTTTATATGTTTTCTATTACCATTTGTTTTTTGTTTGTCTTCTCTTCTGTCAGTCTCTTTTATACCAACTTACATGTTCATGATAAAGGTTTAGTAATAGAGACACCCCCCCATCACCTGTGTCAGCCTCAGGTGTGTGCATGTGTGTTTTCACCTGTTATATTTGCAGATATTACAAGCTGATTTAATCAAAACATTTTTTTTTTATTAAAACAAAGTTACTGATCATGTCAAAAATAATAAAAAGAAAAGGTTTCAAGCATAATTTGTTGTAAAATATTTACAACTGTTCTGCTTCATACTCAACTTGCTCACACACACACACAAACGTTAACTGATATCAGATTACATGTCAGAGTGAAAAAGTCACTTTCTATATTTGTCTGTACACACATGCACACACATTCGCACGCACACACACACACGGAGGGGGTCGGTTTACCTCCTCGCCACTAAACAGATCGGGGGGTTAATGGTTCTTCTACAAAGTGGATATTGTGACAACCTGAAGCTCTTCACACCAGGAGGACACACAACATAAGCATCAAGATAAAGTATATTTTATGTACACAAGTTCAGACATAACTCATACACTAAAAAAATACTACTACCCATCTGGGTATATGATGTGTGGAGGAGCATGGGGGAAAAAATAAAGTACAATAAAAAGACAAAAGAAGCAGAACATAGAAGCAAAATAGGTGATGAAGTAAAAACTACACACACAAATCCTCACTGGAGTCGTGCAGTCGTTCATATGTGTGTGTGTAACTACACAGAAGTCTTTTGTTTTCAGGTAAACTGTTGAGTTATTCCTCAGTAGAAAGGGACGAGCTCACAGGGCAGCGGCTGGACGCTTAGAAAAATAAAAGAAAAGAAAAAGCACGACTCCTCTCAAAGGCTGAAACACACGACACACAGGAACAGAGCTGAACTGAGGCCGGTTCACCCGCGGTGAACCTGTACATTATTCTTTTTTTTAATATATATAAAAACTTGCTCAGACAAGAAACTCAACAACTCAAACGGCCCAGAGTCGTGTCGTGTGTCCCGGCCTTTCTGTCAAATGAGTCAAAAACAGAAAAAAAAAAAGAGGAAACCCAGCACGTCTCTGCCCCGAGCGCTCGTCATGCTTTCACCGTAGAAGAAGTCTACAAACAGGCAGGTGGTGGAGGAGGGAAACGGACAACAGACGGTTGGTAGAGGAGAAGCCACTGATCACTTCTTCTGTTTAGGTGGAGGTCTGTGGAGAGAGAAGAGAGGAGAGAGCGTTAACACGGGACGTGAAAACGAGCAGGGACTATATACGTAGAGCTGAGCGCAGCGGGTTCGCGGCGGTCTGGACGTTTATGTGCCAACCTGTCACCATAACTCAGCTCTGAAGGAACTTAAGTAGGGAGCAGAAACGGCTGCAACCTCTCGGTCCCAACGCCACCGTCACCTGGAGCCGTCTGTTTACTTAGCGCTCTATATTAATGTGCGTAAATCAACCGTCTCACACCGAGTCCCGAAGGAGACACTTCAACTCAAACACTGATCCAGAGGAGAAAAATAAAAAGGTGAGTTTTAAAACTGAACACATAACCATTCAAGTTTTATAATAATCTGGATTAACTGTTTGGTTTTAGGGGAGCTACAACATTAATATAATACTTATATTTATTTTTGTGAGTTTATTTTTTATTTTCGGTCTTGTAAAATCAAGTACACACGTCAATTAACATTATATCAGGGTTCCTACGCAAGGATGGAAAGTGTGGAGTTTGATTTGATGCATTTCCAGGTCTGGAAATGTATGGAAAATGTAAACTATTGTATGGAAAATACTTATCTGGGTTTGTCTTATCTGAAGTTATTGGGGTTAATTATTTTTCATGTGCTTTTGTACCAAGCTACAATCTCCTGGAAATTATTTTGGTGACACAATGGCATACACATTCAGAATAATGAAAACAAATGATTAATTGCATGATTTTTTATATTATGCACATCTATTTACTTAAATATCACAAATTATTTTGAATTTTTCTACAGAGAAGTCTGGAAAAAGTATGAAATTTGGATATTTCAACTGTGTAAACCCTGTAATATACACATGTTTTAAACATAAATAAACAACCAACAAAATTAATTTCTTTTTTTCCCCCTTTAAAAAAATACAAAACTAATGTACACTGACTGAAGAGGTGTAGGCTGAAGCTTCATCTTATTTTGCCTCCCATTCTTAAATGAACAGTTTCCATCAGCTCCTTTTAGCAATTTAGACAAAACAAAACATGTATATTCTACATACAGTAGGTAGTTTATGATATATTTCAATTTTGAACATCTATTTGTTGTTAATAGGAGTAAAATGTGTTGTCAGTCATTATCAACCACTACTTCCCTATGTTAAAAGAGGCAGTAAACATCATAAACAGGTAACACCGACAGCCCAGGTCGTCTCTCCTCTAACCACTTTTACTTCTTCTACCAATAATCAGGTTCCATCCATTTTATTTCAGCTTTATGTGTCATGTGGTGAGACTCTGACTTCAGGAACAGTCCAGCAGATGGAGCCGTTCTCAGACCCCGGCCCCGGCTGATGCAGGTGCTGTGACGGTGGTGGTGGGTGGGTGTGTGCCGCCATATTCAGGCATATACAGGCCCCGAGGAACGACAACTTCCTGTAACGCATCCCTCTTTATGTTTGAGAGAGACAGCACTGACGAGCAGCCGAGTGTGGACGAAGAGACCAAAACACGACCGGACATTAAGATTTACCAAGACGAGAACGAGTTTATGACATTTATAGACGATTCAATAATGCAGCTGGTGTTGGCTCTGATACCGAGATGAATAAATATTAATTTCTAACAATAGAACAATTATAAAACCACTTCAGGATCAGAATAAAATGATCCAGAGGAGTTTAGCTCTTCCTGTTTGGGGTGATTATTATTTTAAGAGCAGGTTTTACTCAATTTCAAATTTGACAGGGACAAAATATTTTTGAAAAAAGTGATGATAGAAAATGAGCTACGAGGGTGGAAAACCTAATCTGATCCGTTTACTTGTTTAACTTTTTAACCAATCGTCCACTTTTCCTTCCTCGCATTTAAAACCCCGTTGGTTTTCATTGATGATTTTTTTAATGTTCAGTCTCTAATATTTAAATCATAAAGTAAGAGATGAGAGGATGATGTAATTGTCTTGTCTGCATGCTGTCGTTATGCAATTATGCCACATTTTCATACATACATGTATTATTTGCTATTATGAGCTTTTATTAGGTAAATTCATATGTAAGTAATTGTGGCCCTTTTTTGGTTTTTAGGTTGCCGTCCAGGGACAACGGATGAAAATTAGTCTTACTGGCCAACTCTGGCTCACTTGCAGTTTTTTTTAAATATACTGTTGAATAGCATTGCATTGTCCCTGTTTAATAAACCAATTAATAACGATGTTGCACTGGATGTGAACCAGTGGATTCACACACAAACAGTCTTCAGTTCAACAGAGTCGAATGTTCTTCACTTTAAATCTATTGTCTGTAAATATTAATAATATCCCGAGTTTGACTTCCTGCATTGTGCGATTCTTTAATTTACTGTAACCGACCAATCAGAACTTCTCAATGAAGAGGGGGCGGCTGTATATTCATCCGTAGATTAATAAAAAGGTGAGTCATGGTAAAAAGGGGCTTGTGAAGTCTGGTGTACCTGTAAATGCCGACCACCACGGCGTGGTCTCTCTCGTACGGCTCCAGTGTGAGCTGCTCCTGTGGCTTCATGTTCTCGGAGCTCATCTTCTTCACCTCGGCGGCGAACACGGCCTCAGGAGCCGCTGTCGAGTCTATACAGTTGGCCTGGAGACGGGAAAAAAAACACATAAGACTGGACATTAAACATCAGCAGCAACGCATGTCTGCGGAAAATTGCACAGAGGGAAGCACAATTATCTTTTAAACTCATAACAGTTGAGTAAAGCTCATAAGCATTCATATTTTGTTGGTACTTGATGTACTTATAGTGCAGTGTTATGTTGCATCATGCAGTATTTGTTCTTAAGCTATGGAGGAAAAGTTTAGTGTTTGTTACCTCAATAAATTTAAAGTAATTTCTATTTAATTTGTGTACATTTTATTCATAACATTAAAAACACGCTCTTTTTTGGACAGAATTACATTCAAACTAAGAAATGAAACATTTTTGAAGAGAACTGGTCGAAATGACTCAGCTATGTGTCGACTATAAGACCTGATTTCACATTGATGGCAAAGATGAGGTCAAACCCTTTAACAAGAAATTAATTTTTTCTCTGTTTTTAAGCAGCATCTTTATATTTTTTATGGGTGATGTGCTCATGTTGTTTTACTTAATGCCCAAATCCAACAACAAACATACAACACAATGTAACGTAAAAATAAGAGTTACAAGTAAAAACGGGGGGGAAAAGAAAAGAAAAAAACGGAATTTGGGGAAACAAAAAAACAGATTTTATAGGTCCCTACGACAAGTTTCATACCTTGATGGAGATGACGAAGTGTCCGCCGTTCTTCAGGAAGTTGTGAGCGTTCAGAGCGACGATTCTCGTCTGGTCGGGCTGAGCCACGTCGGCAAAGATCACGTCCACCATACCTACACAACAACAGAGACCAGAGGGTTTAAACACACACAGAGACACCAGGACACGACGGACGAGGTCCAGCTGCTCGGCTCAGCTCTACTTACCAACCAGCATGCGGTACTTGTGCGGGTGCCGGGCGTCCTCGATGATGGGAATGATGTTGGTGCGTTTCTTTGCCACGTTGAGAAGGTCGCGGCCCGATCGGTGGGAGAACTCGACGGCGTAGACCAGGCCGTCCTGGAGAAGAAGAAATAATAATAATACATGTCAAGATGTGTTGAGTTCTCTGGGGAAACATCTGGAGGGAATCGACCACGTGGAGACTTCTGAGGTCAGAGCGTTGGACTGAACTCGTCTAATTAGGTCGTTGTGTGTCTGTGTGTGTGTGTGTGTGTCTGTGTTGTGTGTTACTCACCGGTCCAACGATGTCAGACACGTGGGACACTGTGGTTCCAGAGGCGGCGCCCAGGTACATGACCTTCGCCCCGGGCTTGATGTGGATCTGGTCGACTCCTCCCAGGATGGCGGCTGCCAGTTTGGAGCGGAACGGATTCCAGGCTCTGTACTCAATTTTAGTCTCTCCTTCCTAAGAAATTAAAATAAAAAAGGAGAAGAGAACAGTGATTCACAAGGTCCCGATTCGATTCAATGTTGATTCAGTTGGTGATATTTCAGTTTTAATACTAATTTGCTTGATTATGAAAGAGATTTTCACAAAACTAACGTTGTAAATTGTACAAAGATGAAACTCTCTAACCTGGTGTGTTATTAGAAATATTCATGTTTGTATTAAATAGACCGAAAAGCAGTTGCATCAATGCACATTTATTTAACAAGCTCAAAAGATCGATCTTAGGATTTTATGAGTCGATATCAAATCTTTCAAATGAAGATTGATATGAATCGGAAAATCTATCTTTTTTTTTTTATACCTAGCCCTATAATTTACCCATAATTCAACTGGGAGTTTTCAATCCAGTGATGGTTAGCAGCAGGTATGAATGAATGAACGAACATCTCACCTCCACATTCATCCTCTTCTCTCCGTACACAGACTCTCCCACCACCATGTTCTTGGTCACCAGGGCGTCCTCCTTCCCTCTGCAGATGAACACGCCTTCATGTCTATGGGGCTCCACTATGACCTTCCTCCCTGCTCCGAAGCCTCCTCGTCCTCCTCCTCTTCCTCTCGGGGCTCCTCTTCCACCACCTCGGCCCCGAAATCCACCACCGTCTGGGGACCTGAATCCACCTGAAACAAGCGTTTTAGAAACCGTTTTAAGGCTGGGTCGTACTGAATCTACTGTTTTTACAGTCAAAACTCCTTAAAATTTACAAACCGAGTGGCAATTTCACTTAATTAGCAGCCTAAAAATTAAAGGGTTACCAAAGTTTTTTTTTATAAAGAAATGGTTTTCATGAAATATAGAAGGGAAGAGGTTATTTAAATACAACGTGATGGTCATGGTTATATTGTTTTGTGCTCTTTATTGTTTCTTTAAACCGTATGCGAGGGACAGATACATTTTAGTTTTTCTATTATGTGTGTGTAGAGGTAGAACTAAATAAGTGTTACACTCTGGCTTTTGTTATTAGGGATGATGTTGTCTGTTGTTTCATTTGGTTTTCTGTTCATGTTGTCTTTTGTCACATCACTTTTTAAAAAAAATATAAGCTTGAAATAAATTGTGAAATGAATGAATGAATGACACACAGTTTCCCTCTAGTCTCACCTCTTCCTCCTCTGAAGCCACCACCACCTCGTCCTCCTCGGTCTCCAAACCCTCCTCTACCTCCACCACCGAATCCTCCTCCGCCACCGAATCCTCCTCGGCCTCCTCGTCCACCTCTTCCTCCTCGATCGCCCCCACGGGGACTGAACCCTGGAAAAAAATAAACACAGTTTGGTGAGATTCATACTCATCAGATCAGGAGGCTGTGACGTGTAAAAACAGACGTCTGGTTATGGATATGAAGACCGGACACAGACGGTTGTATTTCTGCTACACAACCAGTTGCTGTTATTCTGCTGCCCAGTTGGGATGACGACGTGCGGTGTTCAGGTAGGAGGGAGATTTAAAAATCACACAAAGTGCAAAGTGAGTTGTTGGTACTTTGGTTGAAACTGGGTCTTGGGGTTTGAGCTGAGAATAGACGTCGTCTCAGAACCAGGTCTATTTCTGGACCAATGTCACTTCACTGACAGTCTGCTGCTTTTACAAGAGCAGAGACTTGGTGCTCGAAGCAAACGTGCAACAATGATAATAAAACTTTAAACTTATCTGAATGAATCGCAAATAGAGCTGGTGGTGGGTGAGTTGAAATCTTTAGAAAAATATATACACAAACCACAGCTGTGATCTAAAGGAAGAATCAGTAAATCTATAAATGAATCTGACTGGCTCTAAACCGTTTTATATTTCTTGAACATTTTCTCTTTTAGTTCATTAAATCCCTACAGCACCTGAAGGCAACAGGACACGTTGAGCAGCTGCATCTCAGTTCAGTGACATCTACAAGCTCCTGAAGAGCAAATAATACAACTGTAGGAACATTTGATATACTAAAATATCATGTCGCTGTATAGATTCTGTCTATCAATATTTAATCAATAGCTGGTGGTGGCTACAGTGGTTTTGAGCCTCTGATCGATGGCGATACCTTTTTTTTTTAAAGTGTCATTTTAGATGTTGCTGCAGCTGTATATCTTATTGGAGATCTGTTCTGAGTCTGAATGTATAAAAATTATTTAAAAAATAAATTGTGTATAACATTGAGTGATCGTTATATGGTGAGTTTTTCTTTTAAAAAAACTTTTAGGGACTTTATACCACCTTGTTTTTAGTATCCTATCATATTGTCAGTAGAGCTACAACAATTAATCGAACAATAATCGATTATTAAATCAATCGTCTACCATTTTGATAATCGTGTAATCGATTTGAGTAGCTTTTAAAGAAAAAAAGTCAAAATTCTCTGATTTCAGCTTCTTCTATGTGAATATTTCTGGTTTCTTTGTTCCTTTATGACAATAAACTGAGTCTCTCTTTGGTTTGTGGACACATCTTGATCCTGAAAACTTTGTAGATCCAATTTTTTTTTTTTAAATGTGGGCATTGTTCATTCATATCCATCTCAGTGAGAGCGGTTTCCTCTGCCCTCCTTTGCTTGGTTCACCACTTTCTAAACACTGTAGCACCACCTACTGTCTAAAGGGTGGGACAACAACATCCACGCCTAAAGGGACATGTGGACAAAAACACTCCACAGTGCTGTTTCTACTGCTTCTGCTGGTGGTGGTGGTGGGAGAAACACCTCCAGTTACATGTGCCACACAGAAATGTTAAAGGGGGTCATGGGAGACTGGAGCACAGTGTTTGCATGAAGCACCACAGTATTTTTTTCAGACTTTCAGGGGATGGCATAGAGCAGGTTTGTCCAAACTAATTCCTCAAAGGACCGTGTGGGTTAAAGGTTTTTGTCCCAACCTATCAAAAACACACAGTTTGACCAATCAGCTGTCTGAACAACCAGATCAGTTGATTAAATGAGTCAAGTCTGGTCTGCTGCTTCTTGGTTTGAACTAAAAACCTGCAGCCACATCGGCCCCTTTGAGGAATAGTTTGTTGAGTCTTAGTAGATAATATATGGTGGGGGTAATACACAGAGCTGCAACACAGATATAAACATGTATACTTGGTGACAGTAATATTAACATTATACAGGTCAGAAATGCTCAGAGAGAGCAGTTTTCTCATTCCTCACATCTACTGCCCTCATTTAAAAACCTCCAGGTCTGCGAACACGTGAGATTTAGCACAAACACATCAATCTGGCTAAATTCACCCCGACTCGGTGAGAAAAGTCTCCATCGACACTAACCTGATTCTGAGGTGTAATCAGTCTTATTTTAAGGGGTAAATCAACTCTTAAAAGTGCAGTTATTAGTTGGGTAAACACCACCACGCATGGCTCAAGTCTGTGCTAGCGTTAGCATTGTGCTACATGCAACTTTGGTGGTGGTGCTGCCTCGTGGCGCACAGAGATGAACACATCAGGCTCATTCATTTAAAAACAAAAGAAACATCTGTATCTTCGTTAATAGACGTCATCTTTCATTTTAACAGTTTATTTTTTGCAAAGAACCGGGCGGGTACCGTACAATCTGACACCAGCTAGCCCGGTTCTGCAGCGCGACCGAGGGGACTCAACACGTGTGCACAGCGTGTCGGTGTCGTTGGTGATGATGAATCGTTAATTAACTGATAATAGCACAGTGAAACCGTTAACCAGACTTTAATCAGACGTTAACTCGGTATATTAATCACAAACTGGCACAGACAGAACCGGAGAAAGCGACACTTTTCCCTCCCAAAGACCCAACAACCAGCTACTCGCAGTGTGGTCACCGGGGCAACATGGCGGACTAGGCCACGAGCAACAACCGTTTTAACTTTTCTCTGCTCGTCCGTCGCCTTGACGACGAACCGACTACCGTCACCGTTAAAACGCCGTTAAAGGTGAAGTATTAACGGATCTACTGTACCTGGCCTCATGTTTTTTGCAGGCGTAAAAGCGTCGAACCGGCGGCTGTCAGCGGTACTGATCTCTTCTCTTCTCCGGGATCGGACCTGTGTCTGCGGCGCTGCGCACACTCAACTCTCAACTGTGACCGCACGTGCGTCTCCTCTCGTCTTCTTCTTGTTCTACGTCAGCGTCCTACGTCACCGACGTCACCAGCGGGCTCAGCAGCGACACGCGCTGGTCGGAGGGTGGAGCAACCATAGATATACAGTATAAACGTTTATATATCTATGGGAGCAACGACACCAACAAGAGTTTATCAGTGCAGATGGTGCAGATTAGAAAGAGAGAATTGGAAGTAAATAAAATACGGTAAATACCTTGTGAATTACATATGAATAAACTACAGAATAGGCAAGGTAAGGCATCTTTATTTATATAGCCTAGCGCATTTCATACCAAGGCTACTCAATGTGCTTTACATAAAGACAAAACTTTTTTTTTTTTAAGAACATCATAAAACAGCATTAAAAAAAACTAAAAAAAAACACAGTTAAAAACAGGAGCAAAGAAGAATAAAAAAAAGTAAAAGAAAAGAAAATAGATCAAGTTTAAAGTTCTTAAAAAGAGCTCAGCTATAAGCACATGAAAAGACACCAACAAGAGTTTATCAGTGCAGATGGTGCAGATTAGAAAGAGAGAATTGGAAGTAAATAAAATAAATACCTTGTGAATTACATATGAATAAACTACAGAATAGGCAAGGTAAGGCATCTTTATTTATATAGCCTAGTGCATTTCATACCAAGGCTACTCAATGTGCTTTACATAAAGACAAAACTTTTTTTTTTTTAAGAACATCATAAAACAGCATTAAAAAAAAAAAAAAAAAAAAACACAGTTAAAAACAGGAGCAAAGAAGAATAAAATAAAAGTAAAATAAAAGAAAATAGATCAAGTTTAAAGTTCTTAAAAAGAGCTCAGCTATAAGCACATGAAAAGAGAAATGTTTTTAACCTGGATTTAAAAGTGCTTACAGTTGGGGCTGATTTCAGTTCTGCTGGTAGTTTGTTCCACTTGTGTGCAGCATAACAGCTAAATGCTGCTTCACCATGTCTGGTTTGAACTCTGACCTGAGTCAGTAGATCTCAGAGCTCTACTGGGTTTATACTCTACTAACATGTCATTCGTGTATTCTGGACCTAAACCATTCAGTGATTTGTAAACCAGTAGCAGAACTTTAAAGCAGAAGTAAGTGATATATTTGTGTTAATATAAGTCTTAAATAGTTCTATCTTCCGACAGCAATCACTTACATAGAGTGTTTGGTCTGAAACACGGGTCTGTCAGTCACTCTGCTCTGCTCTGAGCCGAGGAGAAAACTTTTCTCGTATCCTACAATTTTTATCCAATGAGGAGAGAGAACGGCATGAAGGGCTGTGTGTGCAGCCAAGGGACTCCATGAATGTGGTGACGTAGGGACGAGGACTGTTATGGTGCGTTCAAGGAAACTCGTAACTCGTGTTTTTCCGACCTGTGAAGTCGTACCAGTTAGATCTGGTACGAGTTCATGGGTCGGAAGTTACGAGTGGTCGTTATAGTGACTTTCACCGGTAAAACAGGTCGGAAAAACACGAGTGGGTTACCTGGAACGCTACAAAGTCGTAAGTTGTGACTTGAAGCTGTAATTTACGGTTTCAAAAGCCTGCCTGGAACGCAGCATTAGCCAAAACGACCGGATCGCTTACTTCTGCTTTAAAATCTATTCTGTAGCTGACTGGGAGCCAATGTAAAGTTTTAAGAACCGGGGCGATGTGATCTGATCTCTTTGTTCTGGTTAAAACTCGAGCTGCAGCGTTCTGAATGAGCTGCAGCTGTTTGATGCTTTTTTGGGGGGAGACCAGTCAGAAGACCGTTACAGTAGTCTAGTCTACTGGAGATAAAAGCATGAATCAGCTTCTCCTGATCAGTTTGGGACATAAAACCCTTAATTCTGGATGTGTTCTTAAGTTGATAAA
>NC_140922.1:28776895-28848219 GCF_045865225.1 Trachurus japonicus | reverse complement strand
AAGGCTGATTTGGTGACTGATTTGATATGGCTGTTGAAGGTCAGATCTGAGTCTATCAGCACGCCAAGGTTTCGGACTTGGTCTTTACTTTCTAAAGACAGTGACTCAAGATGTTTACTGACAGCAACCCTCTTCTCTTTATTTCCAAAAACAATGATCTCAGTTTTTTCTTGATTTAACTGAAGGAAATTTTGGCTCATCCAATTTTTGACTTGCTCTAAACAGTGACATAATGACTCTATTGGACTGCAGTCATCTGGAGACAGTGCAAGATATATCTGTGTGTCATCTGCATAACTATGATAGTTGACATTAGAGTTCTGTAGAATTTGACCCAAAGGCAGCATATACAGGTTAAACAGAAGGGGTCCAAGGACTGACCCCTGAGGAACTCCACATGTTAGTGTGCTAACTTCAGTAGAAGCAAAGAGTTAATAAAAGGCTGATTTGGTGACTGATTTGATATGGCTGTTGAAGGTCAGATCTGAGTCTATCAGCACGCCAAGGTTTCGGACTTGGTCTTTACTTTCTAAAGACAGTGAGTCAAGGTGTTGAATAAGTATAAAAGTGTGACAGCTGTGGCCTCAGTCTTAGACTAGCCGCCTATGGACTGGTGTTGAAAATTAGCACTTGTGCTAAACTGTCCACTGGAACAGTCTTAATGTATTTGTGATGTCCATATCAAATAAATAAACATAACATAACATAACAGTCACAGATAAATTAAATGCAAGGAGTTTTTTTCTTATCAACCTCCACCACAATTAAACATCCAAAGAAACCTTGTGCTTTGTTTACTTTATTATTATTATTAGGCCTATTATTATTATTATGTATCTGTGTTTTTATGCATTGTTATTATTGTGAGTATTATATTACTGTATTAATTTCATCATATGTATGCATGCTGTTGTTTACAGGCAATTGTAAATTAGACTCCATGCATGCAGGACATTTTTTTTAATCTTTACTGTTGTCCTCCTTTACTGCCCTTTCCATATTCAAATAATATTTTGTTACATTTTTACATGGTAGAATTGTAGGGGCTTCATATGTTGAAGAAAAACTGAAGATGAGAAAAGGATTTGCCATGTCATTAGATATCTTTCTCTTACTTTGAAAAGTACAGGTTACTGGTTTGAAAAATACAGGTTACTGGTGAAAATACTGAATATTTGTCTTGCAAACTGTTGACAACCGTTTTTTAATGTAGCCTATACCTCCCATGTCTTCCTGATTTTTTACACAGTGCCAAAAGGTGTGGATGAGATAGTCACTCTGCTTGCTGCATTTTGGTCAGAGGAGTTGGTGTCAACCTTGTGGATTTTGTTTCCCACATAATAAAAAAAAATGGAGTCCATATGTCAAAAAAATACACCAATTTTACCTTTGGCCCAGTATGTCAGGTATTCCATGGGTAAAAGACTAAATATGATCTTATGCCCGTCTGAGAGTTTGAGATCCATTTTAACAGTATGGGGTTTTGTTTTTAAAACCATAACTTTATTCTTGATATTTCATAATAATCAGATAACCCATTGTTGTTGTGTTAGTGTGTGTATGTGTGTGTGTGTGTGTGTGTGTGTGTGTGTCTGTGCGTGCGTGCGGACAGCGCCATCCCGCGGCTCGAGGCTGCGTCGCGCGCCGACCCAGGCGGAAGTAGCCGGTGAGTCGCTGACACGTCACTGAGGTCAAACGGGAGGAAAGATGGCGAGCACCTATCAGAGCTTCAACCTGTAAGTGCTAATGGAGAGAGAGTGTGTGTCTGTGTGTGTGTATGAGATAGAGAGTGGATCCCCGCGGTGTGTGTTGTTGTGTGTCTGCGGAGTGCAGCTCGTCCGGACCGGGATCGAACCGGATCCCCGGGCTGCTGCACGGACCCTGCCTCCGTGTCACTGATCACTGCTGTGGCGTGCTATTACACCACCACCCGATCCTAGACCAGCCCCAGGACCAGGACCAGGACCAGGTCTCCTATAGTCTGTCCACTAACACTATGGGTCTGGCTGCACGGAATCAGACTAGACACACGGCTGCTCATGTGGCCCAGTGGGTCGTCTGGTCTGCAGCAGCGGTACCTGAGCCTGGCTCTCGAACAGCTGCTGCTCCAGCATTAGCTGCTGCAGCACCGGCCTGCAGCTGGAGGAGGGAGGAGGGAGGAGGTGCTGTAGCGTCGGTGGTTGGTTGATAATGATAATGTAGCAGTAGCTATATGTTCCCTGAGATACCCAGTGTTTTCAGGTTTTAAATGCATACAAGTAGCTACCACATGAATCTGGTTATAGCATCAAGGCCTTTTCACTTTGTCAGGAACCTCTATTTAAACAAAATAAAACAAACAAACAAAATTGTTCACAAACTTCTAAAATGCTCTGGTTAAAATTATGACATTTTGACGCAGTTATAACGATAAGAACAATAATGAGAGTTCAAACTGAAATCATAAGTGCAAAACCAACCTTTTCATGGATAAGGAAGTCTAACAATGTAACCAAGAAATGAGAAACAAATGGGATGATAAATAATTGTTTAAAGCAGAAGTAAGCGGAAGTCTTAAATAGTTATATCTTCCGACAGCAATCACTTATATAGAGTGTTTGGTCCGAAACACGGGTCTGTCAGTCACTCTGCTCTGCTGTAAGCCGAGGAGAAAACTTTCCTTGTATCCTACAACCTTTATCCAATGAGGAGAGAGAACGGCATAAAGGGGCGGTCCTCTCTGTGTGTGCAGCCAAGGGATGCGCGTGAATGTGGTGACGTAGGGACGAGGGCGGGGACTGCTAACTCCATCGGCTGACAGGAAGTTAGCCAAAACGACCGGATCGCTTACTTCTGCTTTAAAATTATGACATTTGTGGTGTTAGGGTCAATTTTGACCCAGTTATAACGATAAGAACAATAATGAGAGTTCAAACTGAAACCATAAATGCAAAACCAACCTTTTCATGGATAAGGAAGTCTAACAATGTAACCAAGAAATGAGAAACAACTGGGATCATAAATAATTGTTTTAGTGTGTTTTTTAGGCAAGGCAAGGCAATTTTATTTGTATAGCCCGTTTTTGCAAACAGTTTGTCTCAAAGGGCTTTACATGGCATCACAACAACATCCTCTGTCCTTAGACCCTCACATCGACTGAGGAAAAACTCCATGGAAAACCCTTTTAACAGGGAAAACCAGAGAAACCTCAGGGTGAGCAACAGAGGAGGGATCCCTCACCCAGGACGGACAGACGTGCAATAGATATAGTTACAGACAGCAGCTGGGGTCAAAACTGACCCTTAAAACAAAGAAAAACACGCACTCTCCAAAAAACTTTCAGGAACAAACTGAAGAGGTGCACGGCCAAAAGTTGCACTTAAAGAAAAAGAAGAAAGGCCAGCAGCACTCGTGTCCTTCTCATTGTTTTTTTATTGCAAACTGCGTCGGCGCTTAACACACACAGACCAGTTTCGACAACGTATTCCTCAGTGTGTCAAAACTGACCCTAACACCAGAGATGGTAGCAGAAAGCTGACAAGAGGAAGGTTCAATTGAAGCCAAGGGGTATAGGCCTATACTGACAAAAAAGGCCCAGGGGAACACAGCAAAAAATATTAAAGCCAATATTTTCATGGATAAGGAAGCCTAACAATGTAACCAAGAGAAGAAAAACAGATTGGATGAAAAAAAAATGTTTTTAGTGTCTTCTACAGCTGATTGAAAACACCATAGATGGCAGCAGAAAGCTGACACAAGACGAAGGCTACACAACTTGCACAACAATCAGTAAAATTTCATCCAGTAAATCCTGGGTGAAGACATGAAAAAAATGAGTCTCTCTACTACAGTCATGAGAATAACCTATTGTGGTGCTTGAAATGGCTGTAGTACGAAAGTCGTAGCTTTACAAAAGCAGTGGAATATTGTATGAATAAAGGTTGATAGATAAGTGTGGAAAACAAGTTAAAATGAAATTTTATGAAATCGCTCTTTGAGCATAAATGTTATCTGTCATTCTGTTTTCACCAAATGTCTCAAATGTGAGATAAAAGAAGCTGAAATATTGACTTCACATTACATTTCAAACTTCATGAGATTTCTCATTTAGCCCTAAATGAGAAATTAATTCAACTAAACAGACAAAAAACACACAAAATGTACTATATTTAGCCTATATAATGTACATGTGTTGTCCCTGTGGTGCTGTTTGAGAGGTAAAAGTACCTATACAGCTCTTGGTTGTTGGTTTCTAACAGCTGTTGTTGTTGTGTGGGTCTCTGCAGGCGGACCACACCGGAGAAGTTCTACATCGAGGCCTGTGACGATGGGTCCGAGGACGTCCTGGCCATCGACAGAGTCTCCACCGAGATGACGCTGACAGGTGAGTCCACCTCTAGAGAGACTGTGGTTGGTCAGCTACTTCCTGTTTGCTTTTAAAGATCCTCCAGCCAGACGAGTCTCTAGACCGTCACTGAGCTGAGATCTACCTACCTGGTGACCAGAGGAACTGAAGAACTAGGTGTTATTGACCTGGGCCAGATAGATAGCAGCTCCAGACGTTTCCTGCAGAGATGGAAAACCTGTTGGAAGGTCGAACGTCTCAGCAGCTCTCTACCAGTCCGAGAGATAAAGATCGAAAGACATTTGACAACATTTAAAGCAGGAGGAACCAGACTGAAGTTAAAACACAACGTCCTGTTTATCACCTGGATAACAGCGGCCTTACAGAGAAGCAAATACCGAACTGAAGACGTCTGTAAAGACTTGGAAACTTCATCTGTTTTTAAATAAAATCTGCAGCAAAATAAAGAAAAGGAGACACAGAGATGATCAGTGATCCAGAGTTTCTACAGCTGTTCTCTACATCTCTGTGTGTGTGCAGTGTGTGTGGATATGACCTGGCCTCCTGCTGTGATCAAATATCAGCTCAGTGATTAGCAAGCAACATTTAGTAAAAGCACAAGCACAATATCAGCAGCAACAGCGGTTTAGTCGGTTTTAGAAACAAGACGCTGCTGCAGCTCTCAGCTCCAGTTGATAGACACTGGATTTTATTTATTTTTAAAGCTCTCACTGGCCTCTTACCGTCCTATATTAACTCTTTAGTATCTTTTAATGCAAGTCTTTATCATGCACGGTCAAAGGACTAGTTACTGCAGGTTCCCTCTGTTAACACTGGATTTGGAAAGTCCAACCATCTGAAACGTACCACACTTTTATCATTAGGACAATTTAAATCCATAACTGCATCTTATTTTACCTCCAACTGCTCCTGTTTTTAACTCTAGACTTCTCTGTTTTCAATTTATCTTTGTCACTTTGACTTTTTGGTGTTTCGGATATGCTTATGTATGTTTCAAACGTTTTGTGATTTGTCTCAGCTATATTGTAAATGAGGTTGCTCCTCAATATTTTTCAGAGTTTAAATAAAGGTTATAATGTTATAATGTTAAGATTCATAGTCCATGTTGACATAAAGTGATCGTCACAGTTTCTCGTGATGTTCTTGAGGTCGTTAAGACGCCTGATGTGTTGTTGTGTTTCCTCAGTGAGGAGGGACGTCCCGGCGTCAGCGGAGAGCAGGCCGATATGTGGACTCATGGGGACCATCCGTCTGGTGGCAGGTGAGCTCAGCTTGTAGAGGAGGATCATGGTCCAACCATCAGCTGGTTGAGAGCTGGGCTTTTATTTATTTATTCATTTCGGACACGTTAATTAAATCAGACTTCATCACACATCATCTCAGTTTAAGTAATACAAATACAGCAACATGGCCGAAAGGGAAAGCGGGAGAAGCAAAAGTTTATCTAGTCCCGCCCCTGGTACCCTCAGAATACATTCTCTTCTTTTTCTCTTTTGACAGTCCAACATACCATGATATAACAGCAGATAGTAGTACAGACCTGCAGTCCAGTTCCAGACAGTCAAAACAGATCACATGTGTGTCTGTACACGTGTCCATATTGGTCCATCTTAAGTGAACAACAGCCTCGTCTTATTGTCTGGCATTACTCAGTCTCTTAGTACTCTTTTACAATTATAGGCGCATTTCCACTGCAGGAACTTCGGGGTAATTTTACGGGGCCAGCCCCGTTGGTGCGTGTTTCCACTGCAGGAACCTCCCCCACAGGGCCATTTACAGGAACTTTTACAGGGCCATACGGAGTCCCTGCCTGGGGGTCGGTACTCGGATCGGCCCTGACAAGTCCTGGTGGGGCTTGAGATTTACTCTGTGCTGATTGGTCAGACTCAAAGCAGGATCATGTGATGCTAAGAGAAAGCCCCAAAATAAGATGCGTTTTTACAACCCAACGTTACTAAAAACAGAAAAACGGCCGGAAAAAATTGAGAATAAACTCAGTAAAAGACTAGAGTAGCAGTAGGCCTGGTAAAAAATAAAAAAAAGAGTGGTAAATAGGCGATTGCGGGATTACGTGACGATTGAGACGGCATTTTTTTTTTAAGAAAGCGTCTATACTGACAGGAAAAAACAACATCAAGAGCAGTAAAAAAAAAAAAAAACGCTGCACAACGACCACGCAGTGATCAAAACTGTTGCACGTCGCCATCAGAGCCCGGTGGGTCCTGTCTGCAGTGGAGACACGGCCACCGAGAGGGCCGAGTTCCTGTAGAAGTTCCTACCCCCTCCCTTTACCAGGAACTCCTGCAGTGGAAATGCGGCTTATGTCTCAGCTTGATTTAGTACCCTCAGCTATCTTACAATTGTTATTAGAAAACATCCAGCATTGCGCACCTACAGTACTGGCAGTGATGTAGAACAGTGTTTTCCAACATCTTTCATTGTTTGGGAACACACTGGTTGTTGTTGTTGGTGTCTTCCTTCACCCGTGTGCTGCTCTGTCTCAGGTATGTACCTGGTGGTGATCACCAAGAAGCAGAAGGTCGGGGACCTGCTGGGCCACGCCGTGTGGAAGGCTCTGGACTTCGACATCGTCTCCTACAAGAAGACGATACTTCACCTGACAGACAACCAGGTAGGACCAGCATCCTGCAGGTGGTAGCAGAGGCCTGAGTGATAAACCACCTGGTCGACACTCACACGGTAATGTGAGGGAGGGAGGGAGGGAGGGAGGGAGGGAGTGGCCTGATGAAGATACCACACATGGTTCAGGTGTTGAACTGACGTGTACCTAAAGCTCCGATACTGTAGTTTGTATTGGAGGTATTCAGAAAAACAACTGTCCAGATGTGGCCTCATCAGGTCCAAGGACGATCGATCGCTCTATCTTTTCTTTAAGTTTTTTACTTTTAGTTTTTTATTTGCACATTATATAATAGGGGTGTGCCAAAAAATCGATTCACATAAGAATCGCAATTCTCATCAGAATTCAGAATCGATATAAAATGTCCCAAAAACGATTTTAAAAAATGAAAAAATGAAACAAATTCTAAGGAAAATCCATTTCCTTAGAATTTAAAAGGCAGCATGTTTAACTGCACTATTTAAAAAAAAATAAAGAGGCAATTTAAATTTTGTTACTTAAGCAATATGTGATATTGCTTTTATGCAACAGTTTCAACAATTCCATCTAAGCATGGATAAATGTTTAAAACTCAATAAATGTGAAAAAGACACTTTAGTCATTCTGTCTTGCAAAGCAGACTGGAGTAGATCATGAGGATCCTTTGCACACCGATAGACTGAAGCAGAAATCATTATGAATCAAATCGTTTTGAATCGAAAATCGATTTTGAATTGAATCGTAGCCCCAAAAATCAGAATCGAATCGAATCGTGAGATAGTAAAAGATTCCCACCCCTGTTATATAACCTGCATGAACAATGAAAATAGTGAAATTAAACATTGTGGAGGTGAGGTGGAAGCCAAAAAACGCATATGAAAATACCTCCCCTAAAAAAACATCAGCGGTGGTCTTCAAAGTAAGAAGATAATACAGAAACAAAAATTAGAAAAGAAAAAAGAAAAATGAAAGATGCTGAATTAATGAAAAAAAAAAAAGTACATAAAAATGAAATGAAAAATGAAAGGTACAAATTGACAGATCTAGAAGTGTTACAAATCTTAACTAAAGAAAGATTTTTTTCAGTTGTTTTCTGAACAAAGCCAGTGTGGATATTGATTCTTACACAGAAGCCGATCTAGATCTGTTGAACTGATGGAGGTCCAAGTCACTTCCTGTGGTCGTATATCAAGAATAACACATTACAATTAAACAAGGTTTCTTTATTAGTACCAAACGGTAAATTTGCTGTGCAGACGGGAACTCGGCAATCCCAATAAAATAACAACAACGCAATAGACATCATGACAGACAAATCACACAATAGAAAAACACTACAATCATCCCAAAATACTGTATATAATCATAGAAAAGTGCTAAAACAACTAAATGAGTCAGAGTGTCCATGTAACAACACAAAGCAGTTTAATTCCCATTAAACATAAGTTTCATAATAATAATTATTGGAATATGGGTTGTGTCAACTAAGCTGAAATGAGTAAAACTTAACTCAAACCAAGTACAGCTGTCCAATAACTTGTATTTTCTGAATAGAGAATTAACTACATCACACATGAATAAAAATGTGTCCCTATATTGATCCTTTTGTCTCAAACATGTTGTTTCTGTTCTTGTTTCAGATGCAGGACAATAAAACCTTCCTGTCCATGATCAACAGCGTCCTTCACACGGACGGTTTCTACTTCGCCACAGACTACGACCTGACGCACACGCTGCAGCGACTCGCCAACACCAGCCCCGAGTTCCAGGAGATGAGCCTGCTGGAGAGGGTCGGACACACGTTATACACTTTATATACATTATTACAGTACATACATACAGTCTAATGTGGAGTTAAAGGGATAGTTCACCCAAAATTCACTCAAATTGCACTCATTATCTACTCACCGTCATGCCGACTAAGGGCTGGGAGAAGTTTCAGAGTCCTCTGTGGCTTCTCTGAGTTACAGGGGGTCTCGGCGTAGCAGTGCATGTCCATATAACGGTTGTGAATGGATACCAACTGTCTTCGTAACAAAAAGACACACCAAAAAACATCCAAATACCTCCATGCTGCTCGTATGTAATGTCCGTCTTGTATTGAAGCCCCGAAATGCGAAATTGTTCCGAAAAAAATTAAATAAGTCTATATTTCAAGCTTGAAATATAGACTTATTTAATTTTTTTGTAACTCAGAGAAGCCACGGAGGACTCTGAAACTTCTCCCAGCCCTTAGTCGACATGAGGGTGAGTAGATAATGAGTGCAATTTGAATTTTGGGGGGAACTATCCCTTTAAATACCAAATCAGAAGTGTTTTTAATTATTTTATTGTGAATCAAACTGACATCTGCCCAGGTGTTTGTCTCTGTTTTAACATCTGTATTATTAACGTGTGTTCTCTGTCTTGTTGCAGGCGGACCAGCGGTTTGTGTGGAACGGACACCTGTTGAGAGAGTTCATGGCTCAGCCAGAGGTGAGACTGATGTTGTGGGTCGCAGGTTCGATTCCGATGTTTCAAGTTTTTTATTATGATATTATATTATATTGATTCAATGGACAGAAATTTTATGTTTATACAATACAATTGGCTTTATGCACAGCTCCACAACTTCCTGAAATAAGCCAGCTCGTTTATTTCCTGTCTTACATTATTGGACCAATTGATTAATCCAGGTGTGTCTGACCTCACAACAGTGGTCAGGCACACCTGGTTTAATTAGTTGGTCCAATAATGTAAGACAGGAAATGAAGGAGTAGCATTAAGTTCAGGAAGTAGTGGAGCTGTGCATAGAGCCCATTGAATTCCTTTATTGTCATTCATACCAAGGTATAAACGAAATTCAAATGCAAACCTCCATGTGGTTAAAAACATCAGTGAAGATAAAAAAGAAAGACACACAATCAACAACAATAAGACAATACAATTCAATATTGCACAGTCTCTAAAGTGCAGCAGTCAATTACATTTTTATTTTTAATATAGGATTTTTTTAAATTTCTGAGCTCAACCAGACACTTAAATGAAAAAATCTCTATTTTTGTAATAAATATTTTCATTATTTTTGTTTAATGAACTCTTCTCTCATCTTCCAGCTGCACAAGTTTGTGTATCCTGTCATCCACGGCTGTATCCTTTCTCCTGTCTGACTTGTAACACAGTCAGTAGTGTTTTAGTAACTAAACTCAGTAACCTGTCGTTATCAGAGGGAAGCAGTAAATAATGTGCTTCCAGTTTATCTCAGTCTTTACGGCTTCACTTGTAGTTTTATCTTCGACCAGCTGCAGGAAAAACAACGTCAGTCGTTCAGATATTAATATTTTATTATTTAAATATGACTCCGTGTCGGCTCCTTGACTCGTCGGTTGAACCAGTCATCATCATGAAGTCCAGCTGCATCAACGGGAAGGTGTTTGACTGGAGCATCATCTCCAGGAGGAGCTGCTTCAGAGCCGGCGTCCGCTACTACATCAGAGGTGACGGCCCCGCCCACTTCAGAGGACGCTCACGTGTCTCATGTCCGCTGGGTCCGTCTCTGCGTCCTCAGCAGACGTCACAGCGTTGATTACACTGCAAAAACTCAAAATCTTACCAAGAATATTTGTATTATTTCTAGTCAAAATGTCATTTCTAGTCCAAACAGATTTAATGATACTTAAAATAAGACTCATCATATAAAAAGTAGCTTGTTTTTAGACACTTTTTACTTTTTTCAAGCATATTTTTCAATTGACCTATGGCTAAGCCCCGCCCCCAAACACGATGAGCAAATCACAGTGCGCATAGCTAGCCCATACACTCGGACATTCTCTGCTTCCACGTCCATTGAAATGCATTGCAGTTAGTCAGTTTTCATTAGTTTTTATATGTTTTTTCTTGACATTTTAAGTTTTAAAATGGTCAAACGGTGTTCATGGGGTACATGCAACTCCAACACTAGGTATCCCGAGAGGCTGGGTGACGGGGTGGATTTTTTTTAACCTTTTCCCAAGCCACATCTGAACCGAGAGAAGTGTCTGCTCTGGATAAAGTTATGCTGTAGACCACAACACCAACTAAACGTGGATAAAATTAACAAGGATGTCTACATCTGTTCTAAGTTAAGTCAACAACGTATTTGAGGCAACATATTGTCAGAGATGTTTAGATGTTAGCCAGTATCACAAACGGCAGCCATAGCAGTAAAGTAAAGTTAAGTTCTGGTGACTTCGAGATGATGTTTAATCTTTCTGTCTCCAAAAACCATCAATTGCCTCCTGTGAAATGTCTCCTACTGTGACAGCTGCCATGTCCGAGTGAGTGGAGGGGGCGGGGCTTAGCCATATATCAATTATTACAAGCACAAAAGAACTTGCTTTGACTGTCAGATTTTTCTACTTACTGTACCTCAACTGAAAATTAGTTTGAAACAAGTGAAAACTGTCTAAAAACAAGTTAATTTTTAGGTGATGAGTCTCATTTTAAGTGGAAAAGAGATTAGTTTTGACTAAAATAGAGACATTTTGACAAGAAACAAGATAAATATTCTTGGTAAGATTTTGAGTTTTTGCAGTGTAATCAACGCTGTGACTTCTGCTGAGGACGCAGAGACTTTTTTGCAACGTTATTTAGTCTCAGAAAAAATATTTGTGTTTTTCTGGTGTTTGTTTCAGAATTTTGAAGGACTGCAACTTACAATTATTTTCATTATACAGTAGATTAATCTGTTGATTATTTAAAATACTAATTAATTAATTAGTTGTTTGGTCAATAAAATGTTAAAAAATGTTGAAAAATATCAATCAGTGTTTCTCAAACCTCCAGATGACATCCTCAAATGTCTTGTTTTGTCCACAAACCAAAGACATATTCAGTTTATTCTCATAAAGGAGCAAAGAAACCAGAAATATTCACATTAAAGAAGCTGAAATCAGAGAATTTGGACTTGTAAAAAAAAAAAAAAACCTGAATCAATTATTCGATTATTAAAATAGTTGACGATTCATTTAATTTTAATCGATTATTGTGCGTTTTAGTTGATTAAGTGTTGCAGCTCTAAAATATTGTCCAATGGGGGGGTCCGGGGTTTAATTTGTGTCAGTTTAGGGGTCCTTGATGAAAAAAAGTTTGAGAACCACTGAGTTATGTTATAATAATGGGGGGAAAAAGACAATCGATCCAAACTAGGCTACTAGGCTACTGCACTTTTTTATCATTTTTCTTTTTATATAAATTATTATTGTGTGATATTTATATTCCTCTTGTTTCATTCTGTTTTTTCTCTTTTATCCTGTTGCTATTTGCTGCTGCTGCACAAATGTAAATTTCCCCACTGTGGGACAAATAAAGGAATCTTAACTTAACTTAACTTAACTTAACTTAACTTAACTTAACTTAACTTAAACAAGCTCAAAGACCAAAATAAAACACAGTCCATCGCTATGAAACTGTGAATGCTGCATGAATGAAAACATGTCTTTGTCTCTGCAGGCATCGACTCTGAAGGTCACGCTGCAAACTACGTGGAGACGGAGCAGATCGTCCAGTTCAACAGCGCCAAGGCCTCGTTCGTCCAGGTGAGTCAGAGACGCAGCGATCTACGGTCTTCAGTCTGAGTCACGTCTGTTTGAGTGACGATTTAACAAAAGAAGTTTAGAAGAGACATGAAAAAATACACAGAGAGCAAAAACAACTGTACAGACAACACAACACATTACAGTGTTGTGTTTTCAAGGTGTGAAAAGTGTTTGTGTTTGTATCTATTTCACACCAAACAGCTTCAGACAACCAGCAAAACCACAAACACCATGAAATCGTTTTCATATTCACAGACGAGTGACACATTGTGAAACATGAAACCTACGATGTGTTTTCCTTCCTCTTCATTCTTCTGTTACAAAACACAATTTTGGTTGTTTATAGCAAAATACCACCTATGTCAATGTGGTACAAAGTGTGTATTTATGTATTGTTTTGCTTTTTATTCCTGTGCTGCTGGGACAAACTCATTTCAATGAAGTTCAATTCAATTCAATTAATAATTCTGAGTATATATAACAACACATATTCAACATACATCTACAAAACATATATTTAAAGACATAGAAATATTAAAAACATGTAATCAGTATGTGCATACTACATATCCCTCAACTTTTAATACATGCACCATACATTCATATCATAACTCAAGTAAATAAATGATTACCGGTAAGTAATTCACTCTATAGCAACCCAAAAAAAATGAAAACAAACATTAAACTATATTAAATCTTCATCCCAAGTTTTTGTTATTGCCAAAACTTCCCTCTTTTTATCTCTGCACTATTTTTCTTGTTTTTTGGCAGCATCTCTGTTAGCAAATAATGATGTTTGTTGAATAGTATAAAATACCTCAAATTAAGCTGGCCTTGACTTAAAAAAATATATATATATAGTATATACTTTATAACAGCTGTAAGTTGATTGAAAAGCCTGAAAACAAACCTTAAAAAGTGCTTGAATTTGACCAGTGTAACACAATCACACTTAGAGGTGCGTTTTTATCAATCCACTCATCATCCATTCAGTGTTTTTCTCCAATACATAAAGGTTGTCGTTTCATTCATTCATTTCAGTCATCCTTATATCTGTCTTAGTTAGATTTTATTTCAATATTTATTTTGTATTGTGTATGTTGAGCCAGTGGCAACAAAATTTTGTTCTACTTTGTACCTGAGTGGTAAAACTGTGAAATGACAAGAAAGAAATCTGGAAATCTTGACTTTAGGAAACAACTGTGTAAGAAAAAAAAAAAAAAAAAAAAAAAGGTGCAAAACAGTCAGCTGGAACATTACAACAGGACAGAAACATGAGAGCAAACAGACGAAACACAAACTTCTTCTAGTTCAAGTTGTGGTCGAAGGTTACGTGACTGTGACAGGAAGCTGCTGTATGTGGAGCATCAACTTACTCTCTCAATTCAATTTCAATTTCAATTTGCTGTATTGGCATGACTCTGATATACAATATAGCCAAAGCATTGGGACAGCAGAGTTAAAACAAATACATAGATAGTTAATTAAAGCAGAAGTAAGTGGTCCGGTCGTTTTGGCTAATGCTGCGTTCCAGGCAGGCTTTTGAAATCGTAAATTACAGCTTCAAGTCACAACTTTGTACGACTTTGTAGCGTTCCAGGCAACCCACTCGTGTTTTTCCGACCTGTTTTACCTGTGAAAGTCACTATAACGGCCACTCGTAACTTCCGACCCGTGAACTCGCACCAGATCGAACTGGTACCACTTCACAGGTCGGAAAAACACGAGTTTCCTTGAACGCACCATAACAGTCCTCGTCCCTACAGTAAGTCACCACATTCACGCGCATCCCTTGGCTGCACACACAGCCCTGCATGCCGTTCTCTCTCCTCATTGGATAAAAACTGTAGGATACGATAAATGTTTTCTCTTCGGCTCAGAGCAGAGCAGAGTGACTGACAGACCCGTGTTTCAGACCAAACACTCTATGTAAGTGATTGCTGTCGGAAGATATAACTATTTACTTATATTAACACAAAAATATCGCTTACTTCTGCTTTAATTAGTAATATTATAGAATAAATAAGTAAAAAAAAGGAAAAAAATAAAAAATAAAATAAATATATATAAAAAAGTTCTCTCTCTCTCCCTCCCTCAGACCAGAGGCTCCATCCCGTTCTACTGGTCCCAGAGGCCGAACCTGAAATACAAACCCAAACCACAGATCAACAAAACCGTGAACCATGTAAGTCCTTCTCCACCTCCGTGTGTGTGTGTGTGTGTGTGTGTGTGTGTGTGTGTGTGTGTGTGTGTGTGTGTGTCTCTGACAGTGTGTCTCCTCTCTCTCTCCGTAGCTCGACGGTTTCCAGAGACACTTTGACTCACAGATTATTCTCTATGGACGACAAGTTATTCTCAACCTGGTGAGAGCAAAAACCTGAAGATAATAATAATAATAATAATAATAATAATAACATTAATAATAATAATAATATTAATAATAATATTAATAATAATAATAATAATAATAATAATAACATGTTTGTTTACATCAATTTCTCACTTTGTTGCTGTTTATTGTTGTTTTTCTCTCAGATCAACCAGAAAGGTTCAGAGAAACCTCTGGAACTGGCCTTCGACAAGATGGTGTCTAGTCTGGGGAACGGCATGATCAAGTAACAGCACCTCCTCCTCCTCCTCCTTCTTCTCCTCCTCTTCCTCCTCCTCCTCCTTCTCTTCATCCTCCTCTTTCTCCTCCTCTTTCTCTTCCTTCGACCTCCTCCTCCTCCTCCTCTTTCTCCTCCTCCTCTTCATCCTCTTCTTTCTCCTCCTCCTCCTCTTCATCCTCCTCCTTCTCCTCCTTCTTCCTCCTCCTCCTCCTCTTCTTTCGTCCTCCTTCTCCTCTTTCTCCTCCTTCTTCTTTCTCCTTCTCCTCCTTCTTCTTCCTCCTTCACCTCCTCCTTCTCTTCATCCTCCTCTTTCTCCTCCTTCTCCTCCTTCTTCCTCCTCCCTCTCTTCATCCTCCTCTTTCTCCTCCTCCTCCCTCTCTTCATCCTCCTCTTTCTCCTCCTCCTCCTCTTCATCCTCCTCTTTCTCCTCCTTCTTTCCTCCTCCCCCTCTATCTCCTCCTTCCTCCTTCTTCCTCTTTCTTCATCCTCCTCTTTCTCCTCCTTCTTCCTCCGTCTCCTCTTTCTCCACCTCCTCCTTCTCTTTCTCCTTCTTCCTCCTTATCCTTCTCCTCCTCTTTGTCCTCCTTCTTCTTCTTCCTCCTCCTCTTTCTCCTACTCCGCCTTCGCTTTCTCCTCCTTCCTCCTCTTTCTTCCCCCTTCTCTATCTCCTCCTTCTCTTCCTCTTTCTCTTCCTTCTCTTCATCCTCCTCTTTCTCCTCCTCTTTCTCTTCCTTCGTCCTCCTCCTACTTCTTCCTCCTTCTCCTCTTTCTCTTCCTTCTTCCTCCTCCTCCTCCTCTTTCTCCACCTCCTTCTTCCTCCTTCACCTCCTCCTTCTCTTCATCCTCCACTTTCTCCTCCCTCTTCCTCTGTCTCCTCTTTCTCCACCTCTTCCTTCTCTTTCTCCTCCTTCTTCCTCCTTCTCCTCCTTCTCCATCCTCAGCTCCTTCACAGCCTCATGTCTCCTCTTCTTCCTCCATCCTCCTCCTCCTCCTCTTCTTCCTTCTCCATCCTCCTCCTCTTCCTCCTCCTACACCCTCAGCTCCTCCTCCTCCTCCTCCTCCTCCTCCTCCTCCTCCTCCTCTTCTAGTCTCCTCCTCCTCCTCCTCCTCCTCACGTCTGCTCCTCCTCTCCTCCTCCTGCAGGTACGTGGCCTTTGACTTCCATAAGGAGTGCAGCCGGATGCGGTGGCACCGTCTGCAGCTGCTCCTCGACCTCGTGGCCGAGACGCAGGACGAGTTCGGGTCAGAGACACAAACCGCTGCAACACTTCTCATGTTCACGTTCACATCGTTTATCCACAAGTTTCCCAACGTCGTCTAATGGTCAAAACCGGAAGCCCGTTTTGCATTTCCGGTGGAATTGTACATTTACGTTTCCATGGTTTTCAGTCGTTGTCATAGTTGCGGTAAACGCATGGATCTATTAAGGGGATAGTAGCATTTTTTTAAAAGTGGGGTTGTATGACCTACAAATAGCCCCTAAGTACTTTAATTGCAGTAGAAGACTCTCTGCACTCCTCCCGTTAGCAACGCCAGCCCATAATAGCCCTGCCCAGAGATTTACAACATAGGCTACAGTGTTGTGAATGGACCCAAAGAAACGGCCTATTTTCACGCCTAACCAACTGCTGATCGGCGGGCGCCAACGCTGGGCGGAGGGATACGTGAGTTGGTTAGGTCCAAATAAAAACTGTGTTTTTCCTGCACTTTGAAGGGCTGGAAAAAATTATATTATAGCGAACAATGGAACTGTGTATTTTTTTTTTCAGGTCAAACCTCTTTTAGGCCGTGAAAATAGGCCGTTTCTTTGGGTCCATTCACAACAATGTATGTTGTAAATCTCTGGGCAGGTCTATGGGCTGGCGTTGCTAACGGGAGGAGTGCAGAGAGTCTGCTACTGCAATTAAAGTACTTAAAAAAAAAATGCTACTATTACACTGTTAAAAACCAGTGTGATGATCCATGTGTTTTACAGATTTTCATTGAAAAAAAAAAAAAAATCCATGCATTTACCACGACTACGGAAACCATGGAAACGTAAACATAAAATTCCACTGGAAGAGCAAAACCGGCAAAACAGGCTACGTTTTTGACGTTTGGAAAGAGGTGGATATGTAAACATCAAAACTGACACCGTGTGTGTGTGTGTCTGTGTGTGTGTGTGTGTTTATGTGTGTGCGTGTGTGTGTGTGCAGGTATTTCCTGGTGGACGCCGACGGGAAGGTGATGCTGAACCAGGAGGGGACGTTCCGGAGCAACTGCATGGACTGTCTGGACCGGACCAACGTGATCCAGAGTCTGCTGGCGCGCCGCTCGCTGCAGTCGCAGCTACGGGTAACGACCGGTGCCAAGCAACGAGCGCCAGATGTTTTAGCGCCAGATGTTTTAGCTTCAGTGTCATTGTCATCGAACATAAGTTAAGTTTATGTTAAGTTTATTTATTTAGGATAGCCCCTTGAGATGCAGCATCTCGTTTTCGAGGGGGTCCCTATACAGAAACAATGCAAACAATACACAAACAAGACATACTATTACAATGATACAAAACACACAGAGACACAAAGCACAGCACACTGCTCACCCACTTCACCAACCCCCAAACCCCACCCAACTTATCATAGACTTACACTGAAAATGCACATAAACCTACATACTGTGTAAATGTAGATGTGAGCAAGTATACACATGAGCAAGTACACAAATACACAAATGGGTCTGCCCCAATAACAAGAGCAACACACATCGGAGGCAACAGTAAACCACTGCATCAAAAACATGAGCAACCTGTTCTTAATTGGGAAAATAGATCTGTTCGAAAGATATAGAAGGAGGTGATGGACTGAACATCTGGTCTGAGATCTGTTTGTTTGTTTTGTTCACCTGTAGAAGATGGGCATCCTGCACGTGGGTCAGCAGGTCGAGGAGCAGCTGGATTTTGAGAAGATGTTCAAGAACGGTGAGATCATCACACACACACACTCATGTCGTCAGTGTCTCCGTCCTCTCACAGCTCTTCATTTTCCTCCTCTTCCTCATCTTTTTCCTCCGTCTTTCTCCTCTTCCTCCTCCTCCTTCTCTTCATTTTCCTCTATCTACTACGTCTTTCTCCTCCTCTTCCTCCTCTTTCTCCTCCTCCTTCTCTTCATTTTCCTCTTTCTCCCTCCTCCTCCTCCTCTTCATTTTTCTCTTTCTCCTCCTTCTTCCTCCTCCTCTATCTACTACGTCTTTCTCCTCCTCTTCCTCCTCTTTCTCCTCCTCCTCTTCATTTTCCTCTTTCTCCTCCTCCTCCGTCTTTCTCCTCCTCTTCCTCCTCCGTCTTTCTCCTCTGTCTTCCTCCTTCTCTTCATTTTCCTCTTCCTCCTCCTCCTCCGTCTTTCTCCTCCTCCTCCTCCTCCTCTTCATTTTCCTCTTTCTCCTCCTTCCTCCTCCTCCTCCTCTTCATTTTTCTCTTTCTCCTCCTTCCTCCTCCTCCTCTATCTACTACGTCTTTCTCCTCCTCTTTCTCCTCCGTCTTTCTCCTCCTCCTCCTCTTCATTTTTCTCTTTCTCCTCCTCTATCTACTACGTCTTTCTCCTCCTCTTCCTCCTCTTTCTCCTCCTTCTTCCTCCTCCTCTTCTGTCTTTCTCCTCCTCCTCTTTCTTCTCCTCTTCCTCCTCCTCCTTCACTTCATTTTCCTCTTCCTCCTCCTCCTCCGTCTTTCTCCTCTTTCCTCCTCTTTCCTCCTCCTCCTTTACTTCATTTTCCTCTTCCTCCTCCTCCTCCGTCTTTCTCCTCTTTCCTCCTCCTCCTTCACTTCATTTTCCTCTTTCTCCTCCTTCTTCCTCCTCCTCTTCTGTCTTTCTCCTCCTCCTCTTTCTTCTCCTCTTCCTCCTCCTCCTTCACTTCATTTTCCTCTTCCTCTTCCTCCTCCGTCTTTCTCTTCCTCCTTCACTTCATTTTCCTCTTTCTCCTCCTTCTTCATCCTCCTCCTCCGTCTTTCTCCTCCTCCTCTTTCTTCTCCTCTTCCTCCTCCGTCTTTCTCCTCTGTCTTCCTCCTTCTCTTCATTTTCCTCTTTCTCCTCCTCCTCCTCCTCCTTCACACACACACACACACACACACACACACACACACACACACACACCCACCCTCTCACCTCCTCACCGTCTCCTCCTCCTCCTCCTGCAGCCTGGGCCGACAACGCCGACGCCTGTGCGAAGCAGTACGCAGGAACTGGAGCCTTGAAGACCGACTTCACCAGGTCAGAGTTTATGATATCAGGAGAAATTAGTTATTTAATTAAGTATATTTTTTGGGGCTTTTTCACCTCTAATGGACAGGACAGTTGAGAGAGAGAGACAGGAAATGGGAGGCAGAGGGGGGGGGTGACACACAGGATAGGGCCGCTCGGGATTCGAACCGGGGTTAGGGTCACATGGGGCGGATGCTCTACCAACTGAGCTAAACACCGCCCCAGAAATGAGTTTGATTTGATTGATTTATTCAGGTATCAGTGATCAATATGAGGCAGTGTGGTTTACACAATCACTACCATTCATATCAGATCACAAAGAGCAAATATGATTTGACGTTTTTATTTCGGAGCTCAACCAGACTTTTGAATTTTTTATTGTCACTCAGTTCACTACACAATGTCACATTCTACGAAGGAGTATTAGGGCCAGCCAAAAAAATAAAAAATCCGGAAAGAAAAAAAGTTAGGTTAAAAAAAAAGAAAAAAAAAGTCAGGCGGAAAACTGACTGGCTTGACCACAGCAACACAACCAACCAAGTGGTGCAACTGTAAATCAACTTGATCAATTACCTTATTGTATCTTGTGATACAACATAGGCCTGTATCTACCCTCTCTGGATTGCAGCAGCTGCAACCATCGATCTCCCTGCATCTGTCCAGTTCCAGATATTTCATTTTGTACGAATGCGGCCACCTCCTCCAAGTTTGTTTGGTTTATCCTCCTAAACAAACCAAGTATCCGACACAGTCTCTTCAACGTCCTTATACTTATGACCACACCGTGTTTATGAGCCAAAAGAGAGAGAATTTCCTTATTATCTGAAGCCGATTCTGAAGTGCAGTTTAATCAAGGCATCTGTAGAGGCAGCCATGATGACCACCGACTATAGTAGTTTGATATTTTCTCTCTCTTTTTTTTTTTTGCCTGGCTTTTTTTTTTTTTTTTTGGCTGGCTCTAATACTTCGTAACATTCAGATTTATTGATCTTTACAATGTTCACCTTCTATAAAATAAAACTGAAAGAACATTAAATTGTTATTTGTTAATCTTATTTAGAGTCTCAAACTAAATATTTCTTTTAGTAATTTACTCCCACACGCGTCTTTGTAAATGAAATATGAAATTGCAGCAGTCGCTCTAGGAGAATTTCAAAATAAAAGCACATCTCACCAATGATACGTATTGATGCCATCGACTCGTTGTCGTTGGTGTTTCAGGACGGGGAAGAGGACCCAGTGGGGGCTGCTGATGGACGGCTGGAACTCCATGATCCGATATTACAAAAACAACTTCTCTGACGGCTACAGACAGGTGAGTGAACTACTAGCTACTACTTCCTGTTTCAAACCGACCAATCACAAGGTCGGGTTTACACGGAGGCGGAGCCAAATGGTTTAGATGAAAATGCTCCATATAAACAGCTCAGTCAGAATAAACAAGCAGAAGTTCAGAGAGGTGGAATAAACCTTTTCTTAACCCTCCTGTTGTCCTCCTGGGTCAAGGAAGGAAGGACGAAGGGGAAGAAGGAAGGAAGGAAGGAAGGAAGGAAGGATGGGAGGAAAGAAAGATGGGGGAAAAGGAAGGAAAGATAGAAGTAGGGAGGGAACAGATTGGGTCAATTGGGTCAAAAAGGAAGGAAGGGAGGGGGAAAGGATTGTGGAAAGAAGGGAGGGAAAAAGGAAGGAAAGAAAGATGGAGGGAGGGAACAGATTTGTTCAAGGAAGGAAGGAAGGAAGGGAAAAGGGAAGGAAAGAAAGATGGAGGGAGGGAACAGATTTGTTCAAGAAAGGAAGAAGAAGGAAAGAAGAAGGGACGGAAAGCAGGAAGGGAAAATGGAAAGAAAGAAAGATGGATGGAGGGAACAGATTTGTTCAAGAAAGGAAGAAGAAGGAAGGGAAGGAAAGAAAGAAAGATGGAGGGAGGGAGGGAACAGGTTTGCTCAAGGAAGGAAGAAGAAGGAAGAAGGGAAAGAAGGGAGGAAGGAAGAAAGGAAGGGAGAGGAAAGGGATTGTGGAAAGAAGGACGGGAAAAAGGAAGGAAAGAAAGATGGAGGGAGGGAACAGACCAGGTCAATTGGATCAAAAGAGGAAGGAAGAAGAAGTAAGGAAAGAAGGAAGGCAAGAAGGAAGGATGGAGGAGGGGAACAGATTGGATCAATTTGACCCAGAAGGACGACAGGAGGGTTAAACTGAAAGAAATTAAAATGATATCATGTAAACGGTGAAACTGAACGTCGTCTGGTTTCGTTTCGACGTAGTAAATGCGTAGTGACGATTCTTCACTTGCAAATGCTTGAATGAAACATGTTATTTGGACCTGATCAGCTGTGGAAACATCTGTAACATCTGTAACATCTGTAACATCTGCTGCAGGACTCCATCGACCTGTTCCTGGGGAACTACGCCGTGGACGAAGCCGATTGGACCACACCGCTGCGTGACCCCAAAGACTGGAAGTTCCTGACGGTGAGAGAGAGAAAAAACTCAGGACTGATGAGGTTTATTTATCTGTGCGACATGTGTGGTATATTGATGTGTTGATGAAAAGAAGGGATCACCGGCGCCGACACGTCTTCACTTGTGTTCAAAAAGGAGTTTATTAACAAGAAGAAGAGCAGTGTACAAAAAATGCCGAATCCTGAAGCATCTCTGGTGCCAATGTGAGATCTCTCTCCCTATGGCTCAAAACCATAACTTTATATGCTTTCTAACTCCAAAACTCCACCTTCTCCCAACATAAGGATATAACTTACCATAATAGGCATTAACTGCTCGATATTTACATGAACAATCCATGTATCTGTTACTCTAAACAATTCCTGTAACTGTTTAACGTACGCAGTTAATGTTTTGCGTCTATGAACATGAGACAGGATCTAGCCTGTAGAATTTTACAACCTTGCATTCATCCTCTGGACGAGGCTAACATAAACTTAGAAAAGGCTCTCACAGGAAAAATGTGATTGACAAGAAACACAATTCTCCCAGGGTACATTTCACAAGAGTCACTCATTATCTCATCTATTACTATTAATTAACACCTAATCCAACATAAATGTATGTGCGTCTTTCTCTCTTATAACATCTGCCTTCGATCTGTTTACTTCTAAGCAAAACATGTCCATGTAGCAGAGCACCAATTCACACTTTCCTTCAGTTCCAAAAAAGGGCACACATAAAAAGAAGAACATAATACATGATATTAAAGCAAAAAAGTAAAGGTGTATAATATACTACACATGTTTAACGTGACTCCTGTCGTCTTCTTCCTCCTGCAGCTGCCCATCATCATGGTGGTCGCCTTCTCCATGTGCATCATCTGCCTGCTGATGGCCGGTAAGACAAACTGCACCTCAACACCAACAACACCAGATCAGAGCTCGTTCAGTTGTTCACATTTTGGATCAGATCTTAAAAATTAAAAATGTGCGTCATTTCCACTTCTTCTTCCTGTATCCAAAAACAGCAGCAGCAGCACGGCGATCTCGCTTTCTACCATCTACAAAAGACGTGATTTTGATGACATGTCTTTCACCACTTATGAAGTGATTTGTTTCCTCCTCGCTCCAACAGTGTGGTTTTATCTTGCGTTTCACCATAGCTGCGTTTCCACTGCAGGAGTTCCTGGTCAAAGGAGGGGGCAGGAACTTGTGCAACACGACGTGCAACAGTTTCGATCACTGCGTGGTTGTTGTGCAGCATTTTTTTTTTTTTTTACTGCTCTTGTTGTTGTTTTTTTTCCGGCTGTATAGACGTTTTCTAAAACAAAACAAAAAAGATTGCTGTCTCGATGCCTCGTAATCCCGCAATCGTGTATTTATCACACTTTTTTTCCCTTTTTTATTTAACTAGGCCTACTGCTACTCTTGTCTTTTACTTTACTCTTTACTACTTTAGTAACGTTGGGTTTTAAAAATGCCGCTTAATTCGGGGCTTTCTCTTAGCGTCACATGATCGTGCTTTGAGTCTGCTCAATCGGCACAGAGTAAATTTCAAGCCCCACCGGGACTTCTTCAGGGCCGATCCGAGTACCTACCCCCAGACAGGGACTCCGTTCGGCCCCGTAAAGGTTCCTGTAAACGGTCCTATGGGGGAGGTTCCTGCAGTGGAAACGCGCCACATGTTTACAACAAGTAGTTCCTGTACTCAAAAGACGAAGATTCCTTGTGAATAGAAAATGCGCAGAACGGGGCGGTGTTTAGCTCAGTTGGTAGAGCACCCGCCCCATGTGTTGAGGCTATAGTCCTCGCTGCAGGCGGCCCCGGTTCGAGTCCCACGTCGACACGCAGGCCCTGTCCTGCGTGTTGTTCCCCCTCTCTCTGCCTCCCCATTTCCTGTCTCTCTCAAACTGTCCTATCAAATAAAGGCATGAAAAGCCAAAAAATATATACTTTTAAAAAAAGAAAATGCGCAGAACACAAATTAATGTTCCTTTCGATGGGGATATCCTGATAGGCGTATACATGACCAAATATTCGGGTTGGAAAAGGAGTACCGGTAACCCAGGGGTCAGTTTGGGTTTTTCAAAAGGGTTATTGGTGTTTACATGGCTGTGTGCATCCAGGTTATTGCTAATATTCTGGTTATGAAAGAGTTATTGACTGCATGTAAACGTACTGATTGTCTTCTCCTCTCCTCCTCCTCGTCCTCCTTCAGGCGACACGTGGACGGAGACTCTGGCCTACGTGCTGTTCTGGGGGACGGCCAGCGTGGTGACGGGCGGCCTGATCCTGTTCAACGGCCGCGACTTCGTCGACGCCCCGCGGCTGGTGCAGAAGGAGAAGCTGGACTGAATGTGTGTGTGTGGAAAGCAGCTCGGCCCCGGAGAGCTCACCGCCTCATCGCCGCCGCCGCCACCGTCGTCGTCGTCACTCTACCCCCGGCAACAGCATCAACATCAGCATCAACGGGCCTGGAGCCTTTACTGAGGGACGGTGGATGGAGGTGGTGGAGGAAGAGGAGGAGGAAGAGGAGGAGGGGGGGTCGACCTCGTGCACAGCTGGAAGTGGAAAGACAAAGACTATGGACGGGTGGAGGAGGTGTGTGTGGGTGTGTGTGTGTGCACGAGGGCGCTGCTGTCCACACGGCAGCGGTCACCAGGTGGACAGGACTGTCTGCTCCACCGGTTTTACTGGACTCTTACTGGATACATGTGTTGGGACCTACTACGTCACGTTTCCTGTTTGTCCTTTTTACTGGATGGATGTACTGGGATCAGATCGGATCGGATCAGAGCAGCTGCTGCGAGCTGACGCTGGTTTATTTACTCTGTGTACTGTTTAGTTTGTTCATTTCTCTCTGTCGACTTTCTCTTTCTCTTTATTTTTGTTGTTTCGTTTCCTTTTTTGGGGTTTTTTTTTTTTTTGTTGCTGTTGCCAACATGTTTTCATCCACGTCGCAGTGATTCTGTCCCGGGTTTGAATTTAAATGCTGCTTAAAGGGATTGTTCAACATTTTTGGCAAATTGGTCCATTGCCATAATCCCTATAGTCATAGCAGTAGGTTCGTTACCTTTAATTGTCGGTGCAAGCTATTTGTAGAACGGCGGAGCAGAGCTGCGAGCTGCTCAGAGCTACGCTACGGAGGCTCATGGGATTTCTTGGTTTCCCTCATCAAACTCATCAAATACACAATCCAACAACTCCAAAACGCTCTGGTGGACAAGTTGTGACCTGCACATTCACCACGCTATGAGATAATAACACAACGTTACCAGACAGAGTTGTTTTAGAGGGAAATTCATGCAAAACAGCTGATGCGCGTTCCTGTCAAGTGCAGTTTTTCATCAACAGTCTCTGCATTTGCCTCTAAAACAACTCTGTCTGGTAACGTTGTGTTATTATCTCATAGCGTGGTGAATGTGCAGGTCACAACTTGTCCACCAGAGCGTTGTGGAGTTGTTAGATTGTGTATTTGATGAGTTTGATGATGAGGGAAACCAAGAAATCCCACTAGCCTCCGTAGCATAGCTCTGAGCAGCTCACGGCTCTGCTCCACCGTTCTAAAAACAGCTTGCACCGACAATTAAAGGTAACGAACCTACTGCTAAAACAATAGGGATTATGACGATGGACCAATTTTCCAAAAGTGTTGAACTATCCCTCTAAAAGTCTCTGAGGTCTGTTCAAGACTTCACGGTCCAAAGACGCCGCAGTCCAGTCTGAGACGTACTGGACTGGTTCTGACTGGTTCTGATGGAGCAGTCGCACGCATGACAAACAAAACAAAACAAAACAAACAGACAAACTAATGTACGTCAGTCTCTGTACAGGTAGATTTATGCTTCTGTATCAACAGGCCGCACGCAGGAACCTCCGTTTGTTCAGGTTCACGATGATCCAGACCCGTCAGTCGGACCCGACTTCATAAAAGCCTTAATGATATGAACCGGTCTGGAACGTTTAGATATTAATTATTATTACACTGAAATAAAATGTATAAATAAAACAAAGACTGACTGGTTGTTGAATGAACGCTCTTCATTCACCACTGTTCTTTATTTCAGGGGTTCTCAACTAGTCTCACTCTGGGCTCCACATTTTCCCATGGTCATCAAGTCACGACCAACTTTTATAGAATTCAAACCAAGAATTTTTTTCCAAAGCCTTTAAAAACTCATTTCGCTCTTTATTGAGCAAAGTGCATTTCAGAGCACATGAATGAAACTGAGGAGGACCATGACAACTGCATGTACGGAAGTGAATAAAAAAATATCAAACTGCACAAAATGGAGACCTACAAAACTATATATTTGACTTCTAATGCATCTCTGCATTCAGAGCATGTTCACAAAAAAGAATAAATATCAAATTGCACAAAATAACCCACAAAACAAGGTATTTTCATTGCATTCAGGCCACATTAATAAGAAATTGATATCTTTGCATTCAGAGCAAATGGAGCAAATAAGAAAGTGAGGAGGACCATTACAACTGCATGTGTTCACGTGACCCGTGCCTTTCAAAATAAGTTATTTTTCAAAATAAAAGACGTGTCCAACATCAGATGTGCATTAAATATTATTTACTTTTTTGACCAGCTGTCCGCGACCCATCCAGAACGGGTCCGCCACCCACTTTTGGGTCCCGACCCACCAGTTGAGAACCACTGCTTTATTTTATTATATATTGATTTAACGATCAGTGATTTTGATGTTTGTCGATATCACAAAGTCACAATACGACTATTCGATTGGATTCATTAATCAATATGAGACATATCACACCACCAAAAGCAACTAAAATATATAATTTGACATTTTTGAATTTCTGAGCTCAACATTTAGACATTTAAAGCAACATTGCGGAGTTTATCGGCCTTAAAATAATGTTTTCAGACTCATTGCAATGGTAGAAAAATGGTTAATAGGATGAACGGTGTTGCCGCTGCAGCCTGAGCTGGGTCGCATCGGCTGAAACTGCACTATGTAACTTCCCTGCACGGGTAGGATCACCTAAATTAATAATTTCTTCATAAAAAGTAGAAGATCAAAAAGCTTTATTATTGTCATTGTGTAACAAAAATGCAATGAAATTGTGCAACAGACGACGTAAGTCATTATATAACTTTGTAGCTCACACACCCTGAAAAAAATTCACACACATACAATAAAATACTGTACTCAGTTGGTTGTAAAAATCCGTCTGTGTGAACACATTCAGATTTATTGAGCTTTACAGTTTTGACCTTCTATAAAAGAAAACTGAAAGAACATTACATTTCTGTTTGTTTACATTAAAGCACACACATATGTCTTTGCAAATTAAATATGAAACTGCAGCAGATGTTAAACCACTGGTTCCCAACCTTTTTTTTGGCTCGTGATCACAAATTTCTGGCAACCCCACAATCACGTGCAGTTACGTGATCGCTGTCATCAATCAAGATGCGCCAGCTCAGATGTTTTTATATGCTGCATTTTAATTTAACTCGATTTATATTCGAGAAAGTGAAAATATAGAATACAGCTGTTTAAGATTGTGTGTGGTGGTTTTAATCATAATTTTTAAAAGAATAATAATTAGTTAACAAAAATATTTTCATCAGTACATTTCTTATTTCAATTACTAGACATTTCAGATGACCCCATTTGAATTCCAGGCGACCCCACGTGGGGCCTCGACCCCAAGGTTGAAAAACACTGTGCTAAACACTCAAAATAAAGGTGCATCGTATTAATAATGGTATGTATATCAACAACCTCTGATGGATGCTTTCATCTTGGATTGATTGATGCTACTGACTCATTGATCATTGAATCGATGTATCGCTACGCACCCATAAGTCACAGTTTGTGTATTTAACAGCAGCTTTTTCATCATGTGTCTGCATCACCTTCATTAACCTAAACCTGCCTTTAGACCCAAGACCAGGTGTTTGTGGGAGGAGCCACGTGTCTCGAGGTCTCACCTGAGTGGAGCTTCATTTTGCACCTCATCTGGTTCTGGTTCTGGTTCTGGTTCTGGTTTATCTTGTGTCATGTGAACCAGAGACTGTAACAAACCTGTTTTTTTTACTCTTATCCACAAACATGTTGGTTTCTCATCATGCCACTCATCATGTTCCCTCTTATTTCCTCAAAAATCAAGTTGCTTTGAGTTGTTCCTGCAGGAAACAAAGTTCACAATCCAAACCACCTCTGACAATTTGATTGATTATTTTTTTATGCTATAATTTAGGTTAAAGGAATACTTAACCCAAAATCATTAATTCACCAATTTTCTACTCACCGTCATGCCAAGGAAGGGTTTGGAGAACTTTAAAGCAGAAGTAAGCGATCCAGACGTTTTGGCTAACTTCCTGTCAGCAGATGGAGTTAGCAGTCCCCGCCCTCGTCCCTACGTCACCACATTCACGCGCATCCCTTGGCTGCACACACAGAGAGGACCGCCCCTTTATGCCGTTCTCTCTCCTCATTGGATAAAGGTTGTAGGATACAAGGAAAGTTTTCTCCTCGGCTTACAGCAGAGCAGAGTGACTGACAGACCCGTGTTTCAGACCAAACACTCTATGTAAGTGATTGCTGTCAGAAGATACAACTATTTAAGACTTATATTAACACAAACATTCCGCTTACTTCTGCTTTAACTTTAAAAACAGAGATGAAATGATTATTTTTTGAACAACTTTTTCATGTGGCGGCTTCAGGACACTTGGGTCAGTACAGACGAGCAGTATGGAGGTATCTAGATGTTTCATAGTGTGTGTTTTGGACGATTCAAAAGTGAACTCTATCCACCGCCATTATATGAAAATCCGTTGCCAGTCGGACCCCCCCTAGAACTCCTAAAGTGTTTTGATGACTCCAAAAAGTTCTCCAAACCCTTCCTTGGCATGATGGTGAGTAGAAAATTGGTGAATTATTGATTTTGGGTGAAGTATCCCTTTAATAGTTCCTTCTCACTCGACTGAATTTGGCCCAAACATTTATAAGGGACTGGAAGAAGGAAGGATTGATTTGACGTCTGGTGGTTAAAGGTCACTGTGATGTTACAAAACACATTTTGTCCATAAATCAAATCCCAACACTTAAGTATGACACAATGAAAAGTATAAAAAGAGTATAAAAAGGGAAGTGAAGCGATTTTATACCCAAAAGTTCAAAGTTAAAGCTCACTGTGACATCATAATGTTCAGTGAAAACACATCAGGTCGTTGTTATTCAATTCTGTAAGTTGAGGGAAAGTGTTTTCACCACACTGTAGACTGAATGTGTGGACAGTGAAATATGCAAAACATCACCAGTGTCATGTGCACAGACATAAACACACAATGCAGAAATGAAAATGAAATGTGCTGAAACAGATTCACATTTTCTTCTTTTTCTTCTTCCTTCCTTTACCCATCAGGCCGAGCTGCTGCTGCTGCTGCTGCTGCTGCTGCTGCTGTATGTGTTTACCGAGGAGGCATCTGACTGTGTGTAATAATTTACTGACCTCTGCTGAACTCCCAATGTACAGTAAAAAGCTGTTATGTAATTATATACGAGTGTTTTTCTCGTTACCTGGCGGTTTTCAGCCCATGACATGCTTCCCCTTTCAGCAGCTGCAGTAAAAAAGAAAAAAAAGAAACAGGGCCACAGAGAGATGATCGCCGTGGTGACCTGCTTCTTCTTTTCTGCTTTGTTGTGTCAAACAGTGACAGAGAAACACAACAGAAGTAACGGCTGAGTGTGTAGTGTACTTCCTCCTGTATTGCCACTTGGGGGCAGCAGACTAACCTGGAAACATCACATCACATATTATTGCCTTGTTTACATGGATATATCATCATTACATCACAATCTACAGTAGATGTTATCGGTGAGCTGTTCAATCAATGACCAGGAAACAAAACAGGATCAATACGACTGACTGAGTCCAGTCCAGCCTCGGGATCAGAGGATTGGGGTGTCGGGTCGTACCGTGGCATGACGTGATCAGGGATTATTATTTGTAGTAAAAGAGCTCAAAGGCACAACAAACATGCCCCTGTGATGCTGTGACTTCATGAAGTTGTTCTTGATTTACACGACCATAAATACCATAAACACGATTGGACCGATAGCTTTGTCATGCACAGTCAATAAAAAGCCCAGTGGTGTTTATGGCAGAAGAACAAGACCGAAAAAACTGCTGTGTCACATACGTTTGATCTAGTGTGACAATCTGATAGATCAGTCTACATCATATTATGGGCCCATGTGGTATATTGATGTGTTGATGAAAAGAAGGGATCGCCGCCAACACGTCTTCACTTGCATTCAAAAAAATAGTTTATTAACAAGAAGAAGAGCAGTGCACAAAAAATGTCGAATCTTGGAGCATCTCATGGTGCCAATGTGAGATCTCTCTCTATGGCTCAAAACCACAATCTTTATATGCTTTCTAACTCCAAAACTCCACCTTCTCCCAACATAAGGATATAACTTTCCATATTAGGCATTAACTGTTCGACATTAATGGAAGCATTCTGTAAATCCAAACAATACCTGTATCTGTCTAACATACACAGTTCAGAGTTCAAGACAGGATCTAGCCTATATATAATTTTATGAGCTTAAGGCTCTGTGAACAACAAAAACACATTCTCTTAGGGTGCATCTCACAAGGGTCACTCATGTCTCATCTATTACTATTACTAAACACTTTCCTTCAGTTCCAAGAAAAACAGAAGAACATGTACGATGTTAAAGCAAAAAGTTCAGGTGGATAATACACTACACCCACATCACTGGTAGATTTTTTTTGCCAGTCAAGGGGATTGTGTAGCAGCCTATCCTCTGTGTGCAGATCTTGTTACTAACAACAATGAGAAAAACATTAACACACCAAACTCTTTTCCATCCCACAGTTTCAAACCTTCATAGAGACATTTATCTTCTCTGTCGCTCCGTGTTGGACTCTACGGAAGAGGATTAGGGCCACTGTGGAGAAAAATAGTGAGTTCTGACTTTTTTCTCAGAATGCTCCAGAGACAGTCTAGGAGAAAGAAAGAAAGAAAGAAAGAAAGAAAGAAAGAAAGAAAGAAAGAAAGAAAGAAAGAAAGAAAGAAAGAAAGAAAGAAAAAGGAAAAAAAAAAATCAGAATTCTGAGTTTGAAGTCAGAATTCTGAGGGGGGAAAAAGTCAGAATTCTGAGTTCAAAGTAGCACTATTGCAAATTCCAACAATACTTTGTTCGGCCACTAGATGGGGCTGGTGGCGCAGCGAATCAGATATAAACATCCTCGTCCTCTTTACATAGCTTGCCGTTCAGGAGGTGGGGCTAAGAGGAAAGTCAGAATTCTGATTTTAAACTTGGAATTCTGAGGAAAAAAAAGTCAGAATCCTGATATTATTCTCTGAATTCTATGTTTAATATCAGGATTCTGAGTTTAAAGTCAGAATTCTGACTTTCCTCTTAGCTCCACCTCCTGAACGGCAAGCTATGTAAAGAGGACGAGGATGTTTATATCTGATTCGCTGCGCCACCGGCCCCATCAGGATTCAGACTTTAAACTCAGAATTCTGACTTTTTTTCCCTCAGAATTCTTAGTTTAAAATCAGAATTTTTTTCCTCTTTCTTTCTTTCTTTCTTTCTTTCTTTCTTTCTTTCTTTCTTTCTTTCTTTCTTTCTTTCTTTCTTTCTTTCTTTCTTTCTCCTAGACTGTCTCTGGAGTATTCTGAGATTAAAGTCAGAATTCTGAGAAAAAAGTCAGAACTCACTTTTTCCCCGGAATTCTGACTTTTTCCTTCAGAATTCTTAGTTTAAAATCGGAACATCAACATCAAGCGATATGCAGACGATACGCAACTACTCATCTACACTGAGACCAGAGCCGGCCCTCCCTATAAGCGAACTAAGCAGCTGCTTAGGGCCCCGCAACCACTAGGGGGCCCCCAAACTTTGCTCAATCATTTGTCTAACCGTCTCTGACAACGGCAACGTGTAACCCTTGACCCAACTGGCAACAATGACCGTGACACGCATACGTAAACGTAACGCAGACTGTGGCCGTTGTCCGGTAACGAGCGCACCACCCCTTCCCCTTCTCTCCCCCCTGGCCCCCTCCCACCCTCACTCACTGAGATCGCGATTTGCGAGGAGGTGATTGGCTTTTGGACAGCGACGATGTCCTAAAGGATATATCCGTCAGGTGCAGAAAATAGGAAAAAGAAGAAGGCCGAGGATGAAAAAAAAACAAGGACAAGGTAAGGCTAATTAATGTTATGTTTACCAGATGAACGTTTAGCCGAAAAACATGTCGGTGCTTGTGTTAGCTCACTTAGCTGGCTAGCTGCTACATGTAGCCTGCTGTAGTTCACATGTCCTGGCTGATTTTAAGGTCTGCTTACAGTGAAAAGATAACAGCTGTTTTCCTGTGAGGGGATAAAGGATCAATCACCCATTTATTAATGGCTGATTAGACATGTCATGTTGCCACAATATGTTTATCTCTGTTGGAAAATTAAATTGTGTGTAAAGTGGCTAAAAAAATCTACTAATCTTCTCCACAGCTCCAATGGTTACTGCTGATGATGCTGCTGACCAACCAACATCCTCTATCTTCTTCTCAACTGAAGTTTTGTTTTAAGGGTTCTAGAATTTAGCTGTACAGATAATTTAAAGAAAATAAATCTGTTCAAACTGTAATCTTTTGTAGAATCTTTTATCTTTCTGCTACATCAAAAGTACTGCCGGTTTGGAGCCACCTATTGCCATTCACAATATTAACATTAACATTCAGACAAAAACAAAGTAGAAGAAAAAATGACAAGTGCAATTAGACAGCTTGAAGTGTTTCAGTGACTCTAATTAGTAATTAAATATCTGCTCGCCATCATGTTGATAGAGGTACAATAAAATATGCAAGGGTTGCATACGGTAGCTGGTTTTATGAATATTTGATCGTACATATATACACTGTGAGGCAGGGCCCCCAATTTTATCCTGCTTAGGGCCCCCAGATGTTCAGGGCCGGCCCTGACTGAGACAACAAACCCAGAGTCAATGATCATCTGACTGGCATCTGACAGAAACAAAAGTAGATTTATAGTGTTGACTTTTTTTTAAACCTGAATGATCAAGGACAAAGTGGAGACACTTCCACTGGTACAAAAGTTAAAGAGAAACAGGCCAACTGGTCAAAAGTTTATTCGTCAGATTAAAGTAAGTAGCAAAGTGACCCGACCTCAACCTCAGAGATGTTGGCAAAGTACAACCATTTTTTTTATCATAACATGATGCCAAGAAGATAATTCATGCTTTTATCACTAGGAACTCTGTAGCTTGACTAAAGCAACCAAAGCAAGAGAGCACTAACTAACAGAAAACTAATGAAAATGGAAACTTATTAATTAAAGAATTATAAAAAAAAGACAACAATCCATCCATCCATCCATCCATTGTCCACCGCTTATCCGGGTCCGGGTCGCGGGGGCAGCAGTCGGAGCAGGGATCCCCAGACTTCCCTCTCCCCGGACACTTCCTCCAGCTCTTCCGGGGGGACCCCAAGGCGTTCCCAGGCCAGCCGAGTGACGTAGTCACTCCAGCGTGTCCTGGGTCTTCCTCGGGGCCTCCTCCCGGTGGGACATGCCCGGAACACCTCACGAGGGAGGCGTCCAGGGGGCATCCTATACAGGTGCCCGAGCCACCTCAGCTGGCTCCTCTCGATGTGGAGGAGCAGCGGCTCTACTCCGAGCTCCTCCCGGGTGACAGAGCTCCTCACCCTATCTCTAAGGGAGCGCCCCGCCACCCTGCGGAGGAAACTCATTTCGGCCGCTTGTATCCGGGATCCAGTTCTTTCGGTCATGACCCAGAGTTCATGACCATAGGTGAGGGTGGGAACGTAGATCGACCGGTAAATCGAGAGCTTTGCCTTTCGGCTCAGCTCCCTCTTCACCACGACGGACCGATACAATGACCGCATTACTGCGGCCGCTGTACCGATCCGCCTGTCGATCTCGCGCTCCGTTCTCCCATCACTCGTGAACAAGACCCCAAGATACTTAAACTCCTCCACCTGAGGCAGGAACTCTCCCCCGACCTGGAGGGTGCAAGCCACCTTTTTCCGGTCGAGAACCATGGCCTCGGACTTAGAGGTGCTGATTCTCATCCCAGCTGCTTCACACTCGGCTGCAAACCGCCCCAGTGCATGCTGAAGGTCCTGGCTCGAGGGAGCCAACAAGACCACATCATCTGCAAAAAGCAGAGATGAAATCAAGTGGCTCCCGAACCGTACCCCCTCCGGCACTTGGCTGCGCCTAGAAATTCTGTCCATAAAAATAATGAACAGAACCGGTGACAAAGGGCAGCCCTGCCGGAGTCCAACACGCACCGGGAACAGGTCTGACTTACTGCCGGCAATGCGAACCAAGCTCCTGCTCCGGTCATACAGGGACCGTACAGCCCTCAGCAGAGGGCCTCCGACCCCATACTCTCGGAGCACCTCCCACAGGATGCCACGTGGGACACGGTCGAAAGCCTTCTCCAAGTCCACAAAACACATGTGGACTGGTTGGGCAAACTCCCATGCACCCTCGAGCACCCTGCGGAGGGTGTAGAGCTGGTCCAGCGTTCCACGGCCAGGGCGAAAACCGCATTGTTCCTCCTGAATCCGAGGTTCGACTATCGGCCGAATTCTCCTCTCCAGCACCCTGGAATAGACTTTCCCCGGGAGGCTGAGGAGTGTGATCCCCCGGTAGTTGGAACACACCCTCCGGTCCCCCTTTTTGAAGAGAGGGACCACCACCCCGGTCTGCCAGTCCAGAGGCACTGTCCCCGACTGCCACGCGATGCTGCAGAGGCGTGTCAGCCACGACAGCCCCGCAACATCCAGAGACTTGAGGTACTCAGGGCGGATCTCATCCACCCCCGGTGCCTTGCCACTGAGGAGCTTCCGGACTACCTCAGTGACTTCAGCTTGGGTGATGAATGAATCAACCTCTGAATCCTCAGCCTCTGCTTCCTCAACGGAAGGCGTGTCAGTGGGATTGAGGAGATCCTCGAAGTATTCCTTCCACCGCCCGACGATATCCCCCGTCGAGGTCAACAGCTCCCCTCCTCCACTGTAAACAGTGTTGGCGGAGCACTGCTCCCCCTCCTGAGGCGCCGGATGGTTTGCCAGAATTTCCTCGAGGCCGACCGGTAGTCCTCCTCCATGGCCTCCCCGAACTTTTCCCAGACCCGAGTTTTTGCTTCCGTGACCGCCCGGGCCGCCGTCCGCTTGGCCTGCCGGTACCCGTCAGCTGCCTCGGGGGTCCCCCGAGCTAGCCAGGCTCGGTAGGACTCCTTCTTCAGCTTGACGGCATCCCTTACTTCCGGTGTCCACCACCGAGTTCGGGGATTGCCGCCGCGACAGGCGCCGGAGACCTTACGGCCACAGCTCCGGACGGCCGCGTCAACAATGGAAGTGGAGAACATGGTCCATTCGGACTCAATGTCTCCGGCCTCCCTCGGAATCCGGTCAAAGCTCTCCCGGAGGTGGGAGTTGAAGACCTCCCTGACAGGGGATTCTGCTAGACGTTCCCAGCAGACCCTCACGATACGCTTGGGTCTGCCAAGTCTGACCAGCTTCCTCCCCTGCCAGCGGATCCAACTCACCACCAGGTGGTGATCAGTTGACAGCTCAGCCCCTCTCTTCACCCGAGTGTCCAAGACATACGGCCGGAGGTCAGATGACACGACTACAAAGTCGATCATTGACCTCCGGCCTAGGGTGTCCTGGTGCCACGTGCACTGATGGACACCCTTATGCTCGAACATGGTGTTTGTTATGGACAGACCGTGGCTAGCACAGAAGTCCAATAACAAAACACCGCTCGGGTTCAGATCGGGGAGGCCGTTCCTCCCAATCACACCTCTCCAGGTAACACTGTCGCTGCCCACGTGAGCGTTGAAGTCTCCCAACAGAACGATGGAGTCCCCAGTTGGGGCACTTTCCAGCACCCCTCCCAGGGCCTCCAGGAAGGCCGGGTACTCTGCACTGCCGTTCGGCCCGTAGGCCGAAACGACAGTGAGAGACCTATCCCCGACCCGAAGGCGCAGGGAAGCGACCCTCTCGTTAAGTGGGGAGATCTCCAACACATGGCGGCTGAGCTGGGGAGCTATGAGCAAGCCCACACCAGCTCGCCGCCTCTCACCATGGGCAACTCCAGAGTGGAAGAGAGTCCAACCTCTCTCAAGGAGTTGGGTTCCAGAGCCCAGGCTGTGCGTGGAGGTGAGCCCGACTATCTCTAGTCGGTACCTCTCAGCCTCCCGCACGAGCTCAGGCTCTTTCCCCCCCAGCGAGGTGACATTCCATGTCCCTAAAGCCAGAGTTGTCGTCCGGGGATTGGGTCGCCGGGGCCCCCGCCCACGGCTGCCACCCAAAACACACGGCACCTTCCTCCTCCTTCTGTTCAAACTGTAATCTTTTGTAGAATCTTTTATCTTTCTGCTACATCAAAAGTACTGCCGGTTTGGAGCCACCTATTGCCATTCACAATATTAACATTAACATTCAGACAAAAACAAAGTAGAAGAAAAAATGACAAGTGCAATTAGACAGCTTGAAGTGTTTCAGTGACTCTAATTAGTAATTAAATATCTGCTCGCCATCATGTTGATAGAGGTACAATAAAATATGCAAGGGTTGCATACGGTAGCTGGTTTTATGAATATTTGATCGTACATATATACACTGTGAGGCAGGGCCCCCAATTTTATCCTGCTTAGGGCCCCCAGATGTACAGGGCCGGCCCTGACTGAGACAACAAACCCAGAGTCAATGATCATCTGACTGGCATCTGACAGAAACAAAAGTAGATTTATAGTGTTGACTTTTTTTTAAACCTGAATGATCAAGGACAAAGTGGAGACACTTCCACTGGTACAAAAGTTAAAGAGAAACAGGCCAACTGGTCAAAAGTTTATTCGTCAGATTAAAGTAAGTAGCAAAGTGACCCGACCTCAACCTCAGAGATGTTGGCAAAGTACAACCATTTTTTTTATCATAACATGATGCCAAGAAGATAATTCATGCTTTTATCACTAGGAACTCTGTAGCTTGACTAAAGCAACCAAAGCAAGAGAGCACTAACTAACAGAAAACTAATGAAAATGGAAACTTATTAATTAAAGAATTATAAAAAAAAGACAACAATACAAAACAAATCCTTTTCCTTTTATGGTCCCTGGTTGCTTATTGTTTCAGTGGTTATCTACACGAACATGACTCTATAGCTAATGGGTTTTATTTCCTCCTTGGATGATGAGAAGATTCTGCTCAAGCTTCCTGAAACACTGAGCCAAGTTTTTTCCTTTCTACTGGAGTCAATCTCACACTTTATCAGGTTATATCAGATATGAGACGATAATAATAGTTCTGGTATTGATCAGATTACTGTCAGTGGCAATGATGGTGGTACTTTGAACAGCCTTGATCGGAGAGTAACAACAAAAGCGTTTCCCTCATTTACTGTTTTATAATGGGAACTGTAACATAATATAACAATAAAACACTATAACAGTTCATATAACAGTGTAATGTGTATTTTTTCACCTCTCTCACTCAGTGCTGGAGAAAGTAAAGCCTTCAAAAGTTGAGGCACCTTCACCTGAGGTAGAAAAAAAACATACATTTGTGAACTTCATGTGTATTTTTTCTGAAATCGAGGGTTATAAAAAATGATATTAATGCAAAAATTGTTTTTTGGATGATATTTGGACTGCCACATGGACCTACATTGCTGGTAGAGAACTTTTTTGGTTGCTCTGAGGGATAGTGTATCTGGAAAACATGACTTACATCCCTCTATATGCTCCTATTAGGTAACATCAGTCACTATGCAGACGATACACAACTATACATCCACTCTCCATTATCACCTGACTGGCTTCCACAAATAAGTTCAGTTGTGCAAACTTTTTAAAGTTGAATGAGAACAAAATGGAGACACTTATATCTCTGGCCCTATTTATTGTAATGTATTTGTATCTTATGGATGTTTGCTGACGATGTGTGCTGCTGCCTTCTTGGCCTGGTCGCCCTTGAAAATGAGATCACGATCTCAATGGGTTTTACCTGGTTAAATGAATAATAATAAAGAAAAAATCTCTGAAAATAATGTTCAGAAATACATGCAAAGAAAGAAAAGAAATTAAAATCATGCACTACATTTAAACATATGATAGTGGAAATTGATTAAATATTTTAAATCTCATTTGAAAATATTATGTTAATAGTGGTAGCAATCAGTCAATCAATAATAGTAGTTACTGTTTCATAACATATCTCTTCTTAATCTACACACACAAAACTCCCGTAGTCATCCATTTTAAACTGAATTAAATTTCCATCAAAAACAGTTTCTATTCAACTCAGCAGTGAACAGTCAATTCATATGTAATATGTATATATAGTCTTGTCTTATTATTGTTAGAGCTCATACACTGCTGTCTATGCAATGAGTCCCCAAGGCAACCAATGATACTATGTAGGGTATAGTAATCGTTATTGTATATTCAAATAGCACTACAAAATGAAAAAGTGTGTCCGAAATCCCTCATGATGACTAGTCATAAGGGATTTCGGACACATGTCAGACTTTTTATTGTCTCCGCCTTATCAGCTTCACTCAGCTGGTACTAATGATAAAAAAAAATAAGAACAGGATATCTTGTTCCACAGTAGCCAGCCAAATCCCACATCATCTGATATATGATTAATTTCCATTTTCTTTCGTCATTAATAATTTTATGTTAGCTCCATATTTAGCTTTATACAGCGCTGTATAACTTTAATAGAGCTTCAGACCCCACGTGACTTCCAGTGTTCGGGCCATTCGCCATTTTGGCAGTAAAATGACCAGCGCCAAAGCACATCTGAGTTCACATGACCTCACTTTAATTCCAAGGACATTGGACTTTATATTTAAGTCCTAAAACTAAATAGATTAAATATTATCTACCCTTATAATGTCCGCGGGGTGCTTTTCAAAAGTATCTCCGCCAAACAGGACGTCCTCTGGATCTATGAAGACATAATCTTAACTTACTACGTTTCTTTAATGCACACGTCAAAGAAGAATTTCCACTGCTTCTTATAGGGAACAATAAAGGTTTTCTGAATTTTATATAAGATGTGATATGTTGATAAAATGTAAATGTAAAATTTGTTTGTATGGAAAATCTCTACATGCAATCATTTAACCCTTTGTTTCACTTTATGATATTCAAATTTGCTTATATGTGTTTTTCTTATACATTTCATGTCTGTCTTTCATTATTTACATACCTCTATCTTTGTATGTGAGATATACAGTATAGTGTTATTAAATAAGACACAAGTAAGAATAAAAAATATAAAAGTTGACATCAATAAATGTTTTCATACAGTATATTATACATTTCTGAAAAATACATACATTTATGTAAATAATTATATAAATGATATATAAAGAATAGCCTAGACATATGTCACCATATGAAATTGCTCCAATTCTACTTGGTTTAATTTTTTACATATATGACGGATGTGTTTTACCTTAAATGTACATATATTACCATATTACCATGGTAACCAATGCCCGGCCTGACTCCTCACACTCCGGTCCTTCAGCCATTAGTGAACATTAGTGAGCTCTGCCTGTTGACTCCAGGTGAGTCAGAGCTGTGTTTAAAGCAGAAGTAAGCGATCCGGTCGTTTTGGCTAATGCTGCGTTCCAGGCAGGTTTTTGAAACCGTAATTTACAGCTTCAAGTCACGACTTACGACTTCGTAGTTCCAGGCAACCCGTAACTCGTGTTTTTCCGACCTGTTTTACCGGTGAAAGTCACTATAACGGCCACTCGTAACTTCCGACCTGTGAAGTTGTACCAGATCGAACTGGTACGACTTCACAGGTCGGAAAAACACGAGTTACGGGTTGCCTTGAACGCACCATAACAGTCCTCCTCCCTACGTCGCCACATTCACGGCGTTCCTTGGCTGCACACACAGCCCTGCATGCCGTTCTCTCTCCTCATTGGATAAAAACTGTAGGATACGAGAAATGTATTCTCCTCGGCTCAGAGCAGAGCAGAGTGACTGACAGACCCGTGTTTCGGTCCAAACACTCTATGAAAGTGATTGCTGTCGGAAGATATAACTATTTAAGACTTATATTAACACAAACATTCTGCTTACTTCTGCTTTAAATCACCGTGCTGTTATTTCTTGTCCTGTTTTGTTTTTGTGGAGTCTTTGCTGTGACGTTGGTCAGATGACGCAGAAAATAAAAAAACAACAAAAACAACAAGAAGCTTAAAATGCCACTTCAGATTATCCTCAGTGAGCAGGAGGAGGGGTGGGATGGGGGGTAGGGGGGTAGGGGGGTTACCACAGGTCAAAGCCGTCAGACCTGCACCAGGACACCGAGGAGTTTCACTACAGTCAGAAAAACACTCTGATGTTCCTCCAGATGTTCCTTTGACCTCTTCTCAGACTGTCTTTTGATATCAGGTGGACACAAATAACCAATCATCATCATCAAACATCTGTATCTTCAACAGAAAACGTGTCTTCTCCAGATGTGGTGCAGAGAGATGACGACTCATCACCAGATGTTTTTATGTTAAAGATTATTTTTTTTTAATGGCAGTTCATTGTCTGTGGGAGAAACTAACACTTTGTTTAAAACAATGGCACAAAAAAAAGTCACATTAGTTGATTGTTATGTTAGGTCATTGGACACCACACACACACACACGCACCCACACACACACACACACACACACACACACACACACACACACACACACACACACACACACACATATATATCTACAGTATTTACAGTTTACAGGTTAGAGGTCGTACAAAGCAAAATATTACACTTATATTTGGCTCAGTAGCTCCACCACTGGTTCACACACACACACACACACACACACACACACACACACACACACACACACACACACACACACACACACACACACACACACACACACACACACACACACACACACACACACACACACACACACGTACACACACATGCGCAGACACACGCACACGCACACACCTGATGTTGAACTCTCTCACAGAGGGCTGGAGAGCAGACGCCAGCATTTAAAACAGGTACAAAACTAGTTATCAAAAAATACTTCATATGTAGGAAAAAACAGGTAATTTGTACAACCTTCTTACAAAGAGAACAAACTTCACACAACCTATCATCATCATCATCATTATTATTATTATTATTATTATTATTATTATTACTATTATCATCATCATACACAACATCTGCAGCTCTTCAGGGTTTTTGTTTTTTGGTTCTGGTTCTGTAAACTGTCCTGATACAAGAATCCAGATGTTGCTGCTGCTGCTGCTGGTGAAGACCTGGACCTTCACAGTCTCTACAAACCAACTGGACTAAAAAAAAACAAAAAAAAAAGGGCCTAACATGACAAAAACAACATTTTATATGAGTATAAGATAAGAAAAATAACAAACATACAGTATAAGTCTACATATCTACATACATTCATCATATTATGACATTTAGTAAACTAGCTGAGTTACAGCTACACAAACTGTATCTACACTAACAACGACGTCGTCCCGGGGGGTCGATGAAACCGGTCTAAAGGTGATTAAAGTCTGAGTTTAATACTGAGACATGATTGAATAATAATACATTCGCTGGGATGGAGTTTTTAAAAATGTCACTAAGCAGAGACCGTGCTGACGCTTTGGTCCCACTTTGTAGGATTCCCGCTTTTCCTCTTCGTGCAGAAGGCGTACAGCGCCGCCAGGGGGACGCAGCTGACCGACGACACCAGCAGGAGCGCGATGAAGACCTGACCGAAGACGGGGTACTCCGTCACCTCGGTCTTCCCCTGAGGAGAAAAAACGAAAAAAAAAAACCTTTAAGACTTTAAGAAATACACGCAGAATCTGCCTGAAGATTTGGAGAAATTAAAACATCAACAAATACAGTGGTAGTGGTCACAAATTATTAAAACAGCTGTCTCCAAAACATGATGTTATTTCATAATTTTAATGTAATATGCAGATGTTTGCTCTGAGCACAGTCAGATGAAGTAAGTCTATAACTGTTTTTAACTTTAATATTTGGTATGTTCACCTTTTGCAACAATTACAGCAGTGCATTTCTGTCACTGTATTTCCTGAGAACTTATACGTATACTTATACGTATTATCCCATCATGCCTTCTGCTACTCAAACCCAAGCTTTTCCTTTGAATGTACAATAGATAAATCCAGTTTATTTTCCATTTTTGAGGTCCAGATCCTTTGTAAATAGCTTCGTCTGTGAAGGATGATGATTGTGTGACATTGACAGTGAAACAGGCCGAGCTTGTTTTTACCTAAATCTTCTATTGATGCTTCTATTCTATGGTTTATAGAGCATAATGATGACAACAACTGAAACCCCTTAGAAGGAATAGTTAAACATTTTGGCAAATTGGCCCATTGCCATAATCCCTATAGTCATAGCAGTAGGTTTGTTACCTTTAATTGTCGGTGTAAGCTATTTTTAGAACGGCGGAGCAGAGCCGTGAGCTGCTCAGAGCTACGCTACGGAGGCTAATGGGATTTCTTGGTTTCCCTCATCAAACTCATCAAATACACAATCCAACAACTCCACAACGCTGTGGTGGACAAGTTGTGACCTGCACATTCACCACGCTATGAGATAATAACACAACGTTACCAGACAGAGTTGTTTTAGAGGTAAATACAGAGACTCCTTGATGAAAAACTGCTCCCGAGGGGAACGTGCATCAGCGGTTTTGCATGAATTTACCTCTAAAACAACTCTGTCTGGTAACGTTGTGTTATTATCTCATAGCGTGGTGAATGTGCAGGTCACAACTTGTCCACCAGAGCATTTTGGAGTTGTTGGATTGTGTATCTGATGAACCAGGATCAGTTTATCTCAGGTCCGACACAGTAGAGACACCTGCTCCACCACCACCACCACACAGTAAACAGGTGAACAGCAGGTGTGCAGCAGGAGTGAATGTGGGCCAGTTGTGTTGTGTATCAGCGTGTGATCGCCGAGCCGAGCTGTTGTGTAACGTTCACACTGACCTAATGCTCTTTGCCCCCCGCAGCTCTTTACGTTGTTGGAGACTCATAAGTGACCTTTGTGTTTGGGTGTTAAGACCACGGCCTCTCAGAGACCCCGTCAGCTGATCCACACACGGAGACCTACACCTTTACTATAAAGGTCCGATCGGTTCAATCTGAACCAAAACCACAGGATCAATCACCTGACTGTGCTTTATGAGCCAATTTATGTTTTAATTTTGTATTTTCTTTCAACATATACTTAATTAAAATCTACGTTTTAATGGATAAATGTCAGAAAATGTAACAATAGAAGGTTTTAGTATCTCCTACGACCACCAGACCTGTGGAGATGTTCACCTGAGAAAAACACTGCTGTTATATAATTAGAATAATTACAGTTATGTAATAGCTGTGAGTGACACCAGGTGCAGGAAGTGTCGTCACGGTCGCCTGATTCTCACACACACACAGGACATTATGAAGTCTGAGCTGAACGTTGACCTTTTAAAATATAAACTGTCATCACTTCTTCATGTTAGATATTTGGGTTAAATTGTGTCTTAATTAGTGAATAATTCTCAGGGTGACCTTTGACGTTCGACCATCAAAGTCCTATCAGTTCATCCTTTAGGGAGTTGGGAGCCTTCACTATCATTTTGGATGCAATTATTATATTATATATATATATTTTTTAAAGTAAGAACATTTGCACTACTTATGCTACTTTGTTTTGGATACTACATTTGGATACTTTATTTTGTTTTATATTTTAAACTATGCGGATAAACTTGTCTTTCTTGTCTTGACTTTCCAAAGTTAATTCTTGTTCTTAAAGTGTTTTAATGCATTACAAAATTAGTCTCTTAGCTAACTCGGGTACATTTACATTTGTTTTTACGATGTTTTATTATTGTACACTGTCCCTTTTCAAATAAACTAATAAATAATAATAAAAAAAACATGCTTTTGTTACATAATACTTTGCCACTGTGTTACACGTTATTTAAAATGAACCTGAACAGATTTCTGTCACTCAAACAACTCAGAAACTTTAATAATAATAACAACTTGTCAGGCTTAAATGAAGCTCGGATCGATCCATAAATACAGTTAAATGGCTGTACTCTGATGTGCTGTTATTATTTTTTCTCATGTTTTATACCTTTTAATTTATCATTATTTGTATTTTATATGTAATTTTATGCCTCATGTGAGCTGTTACATCCAACTGTTGTTTTAGAGTTTTTAGAGTTCTTCATAAATAAAGATGGATTAGCTGGAGTTTTTTGGGCCTGATCTACTGTATGTCAATGTCATGTTTCTGTAAAACATAAATAACCTGAAGCTTTTTCTGACAGACTCTGACCTAAACACAACATGACAGGGACTGGGCTGACTCTGCCCAGGTGACCTCAGGTGACCTCAGGTGACCACCGGCACCGAGACAGCCCCAAGCTTTTTCTTTTTCATTTTACTTTTGTTGTTGCTTTCCTTTCACACACAAAGTTGCATTTGAAAGCTAGTAATGTCTGTTGTATGTCTGTCCTAGTGTCCTGTTGTATTTAATGTCTGTTGTGTGTTTGTCCCCTAATGTGTTATTGTGTTACTGTACTCAATGTCTGTTGTGTAAGTGTGTCTGTGGGCCCCCTCCTATAAGCTTTAAAGGGACAACGAGGAGTTTCTATTTGGTTATAAAAAAGTCTCACGTTAATGTGGATGAATCTCCGCTACCCACACATGTTAATGGGCCCATTTTCGATAAATATATCGTTTTGTCTCTATCGTTATTTTGTTATTATTAGTGGTGGCGGAAATGCTGGTCGAGCCGACCAGCGTTTCTTTACTTTCGGTTTTGCGGCGAGTCATGAGAATAACGCCGCCGAATCGCCGTTTATGGTCGGAACTACGACGGTATGTGATCGTCTTCGGACCTCTGACTTTAATTATTGATGAATGAAAACATGAGTCTGTCTTGCGCTGGTCAAAGAAATGTACGGTGCGCGCGGAGGCTCATAAATGTAGTGTGAAAACGCTTCGCTTTTCCAAAACTCCTCGTTGTCCCTTTAAGTAGCTTCCTTGGGGTGACCCCGTTTTCACACACTGTAGCTAATGAAATGTGCTTGTAAGATTCTTCCAGTTGATGTGTGCGTGTGTGAAAATCAATCAATCAATCAATCAATCAAAGCGCAGCTCACCAGCTCTTGGTTCCAGGCCTGGTAGGTGGGCGTGCCCCCCTGGATGTACTTGACGATGTAGAAGATGAAGAGCGCGATGAGAAGAACCGGACTGGTGACGGCCCACATGATCTTAAAGTACCAGTTGGGTCGATGTCCGATCATGTCCTCGATGTCTTTTTCAAACCTGCGTTTCAGAATAAGAGACGGTGATGAGTTTATTATTATAAACCTTTAAAGGGATAGTTCACCCAAAATTTAAAATTTCTCATGTCGGGGCTTCAAGAGGGACATTACATATGAGCAGCATGGAGGTATTTGGATGTTTTTAGGTGTGTCTTTTTGGACAAAGAAAGTTGGTATCCATTCACAACCATTATATGGATAAATACTGCTGCACGGACCCCCCTGTAACTCAGAGAAGGCACGGAGGACTCTGAAACTTCTCACAGCTCTTAGTCGACATGAGGGTGAGTAGATAATGAGTGAAATTTGAATTTTGGGTGAACTATCCCTTTAACATTTCAGCTGTGAAACATGTGAGTGAGTCAAGACGCGAACCTCCGGATGCCGTAGATGTAGCTGACGGCGATGACCTCGATGAGGACGATGAAGAGCAGCGAGAACGTGGCGCCGTAGTCGTTGAACATGATGAACCAGTAGTTTCCCGACGGCGTCGTGAAGCCGAGGCCGAGCAGCAGACAGAACAGACACACGATGGCTGCAGGTGGAACAAAAAAAGTGGAGATATAAACACAACTGATATGTGTATTAAAGACTTTTTTTTTTTTAGACTTTATTTATTTGCACATAAAAAATAAAACAAAACATTTACTTATAAGAAAGATATGAAAAAGAAATGTGCAGGTGAGGTCTGAAACCCGAAAGGCTTATAACATGACCTCACCTTGATATAACAAATAATTGAAGCACAGTCAAGAAATAATAATCACATACCTTGTGCAAGGTATAGAAATAATAAAATTTAAAAAAGAAAGAAAGGAAAAAAAAAGAAAAAAAACAGGGAAGATGTTGGTAGTAAAAATAAAAGTAGTAGTAATGATAACAACACTAAATAAATAAATAAACGAAAAGAGGTGAGAAAAGAAAGCGAGACAAAAGAAGAGAACTAGTACAGATGAATTAAGTTCAAGTAAACACTAAAAAGGGAAAAGAAGAGAAAAAAAAATCTGTAATAAACATTTTAATTAGTATATTTTTAGTTTATTAAATATAGAATCATCTTAATATAAAATCAAATAAAAGAATAAGCCATTGGGTAAAATCATCTCATTTAAATTTAAATGAATAAATATTGAAAAGCTATAAACATTAATTTCATACATACATACATATAGAGCGATACTGATTGACATAAGAATAAAGGGTAATATATTTTATTATATATTATATATTTTTTTCCAATTTCTTTTAATTTTTTCTTTTTAAAATAATAAATAAATGTGTAAATGTAATCATTTTTAACACGCATATGAAATATCTACATTTACTATTATTATGTACATAATATTGAATTTTTTTAATTTTATTTAACCTTTATTTGATTGATATAAGAATAAAGGGTAATATATTTAGCTCTTAATTTTTCAGCATATATTTTTTTTCCAATTTCTTTTAATTTTTTCTTTTTTAAATAATAAATACATGTGTAAATGTAATCATTTTTAACATGCATATGAAATATCTACATTTTACTATTATTATGTACATAATATTGAATATAAATTTTGTACTAAATTGTTAAATATTGAATAAAAGAACAAGTTTCTGTGTTTCAATAAATGATTATTAAACATTTGTGTATTAATATAAGACATTTTAAACTAAATAATAAACAAAATAACAAGTACATTAACTTTTTTTTTTCTTTACTCTTGGCAGTTTGGGACAATTCATCCTCTGATTGGTCACAGTAATGCTGGACAAAATAAATCTTACAATCGGTAAATGTAAACACAGAAACATGACGAAGACACCACCGGGGATCGTCTCACCGTTGAACATCTCGTTGCTGATACCCGACATGATCTTGAAGTCTCGCAGCGGGGTGATGATGGCGGTGACGTTTCCCAGCATGCTGCCCATCCCCAGCATCAGCAGCATGAAGAAGTACAGCACCGACCACAGCTGGGACAGCGGCATGTTCTTAATGGCCTCGCTGTACACGATGAAGGCCAGGCCCGTCCCCTCCACCGCCTAAACAACACACAACACACAACACAGGTCACATGACTCTGTGTGCTACTTGCATGTGTTTCTAGCTGTACTTTCTTCTCCTTCGCTTTCTCTCGCTCTTCTTCTCCCTGTCTGCATGTTACGTCTGCATGCCATGAGCTTTTGTTATGCTGTATGTCAGACTTCTTACTTGTTTTACTTGTTATTATGAGCTTTTACTAGGTAGATTGTTATGTAAGTTGTGTTTTGAAAGTACTTGTGGCCAGGGACAACGGACGAAAACTAGCCTTGTTGGCTATAACTCTGGCCCACTTACAGTTTTTCTTTTAACTCTGTTGATTAGTGGTGCACTGTCCCTATGAAATAAACTAATAAATGAAATGAAATGAAATGACTGGAGACTGGACTGGGCTTTTGACCCGTGATAAGTCCAGCATACGTATGTCTAACCGGGACTCGTTCTTCTTCCTTTTCTGTTCTCACAATATTCAAGACTATTCTGTCCATATGGAGTCTTCTTCACATCACTACACAGATGTTGATACTGTGAGATTAAAGGAACAGATGTGCACCAATCACAAATATTTATATGATCTGAAAATTACCGGATGATCTTTCCTCTGTTTTTTTATGCAGACGATGCACTGCTATTCACATATAGTAATTAAACCTTTAACTATTCAATTTAACTCGTCTTGTCAGAAACAGCTGTCTCGTTTTGCTTCTATTTCTTATAATGTCTCTCTCTCTTCTACTGAAGTTAACACGCTAACCAGACAGTTTTACTCTCTGAAACTGACCCACTGTCCATCATCGATGTAGCTGCTTGGAGGGCATATTAAAACTATTATAGGTACAAATAGGACGGAAATTAGTTAACATTGGTGTTTGCTTTCAAGGTCCAGGTTACAGCTGTTGCTGAATAAAGACTTTGAATGTAAACAGCCGCTAATGCTAACGTTAGCTATGCAGCAATCTCAAAACATGCATATTGTACCTTTAATATTACTTATGTTGATGTGAATGGGTGAAAACCATCTGTATACAAACAGGACAGATGAACTGAATACTTAAAGTTTTCCTAAATGTCTGTCAATAATAACACATCGTCTGCGTAAGGGAACACTCATCTAGTACTGTAAGATACATTTAAATTAGGGATTGACCGATTATCGGCAAGGCTGATAAAATTGGCCGATATTTGGCATTTTTATGATAATCGGTATCAGCCATTTTTTTTAAAACAGATTCCTTTGGCTCTGATGGAGTTGTCTCTCTGCCTTAAGTCACCACTCAAGTGTGTAACAATGTCCTGCCCACTGAACAAAGATCTGTGTTATTCTCCAGAAATTTCAGGTCTTTTTATCACAGATTTTCACAATCTACCAAAAGCAAACAAACAGCAGGCTATACTGTGGTTAGTCCCAGGTGTGTTTTTGACACCAAAATTTTCATTTTTTAGTGCAAATGAATATAATAATTGGTATCGGTATCGGCCCTGAAAAAAACATATCGGTCTATCCCTAATTTAAATATTTGTGATTCATCCAGCTTCTGCTGTAATTACTTAATTGCTGCTAATGCTGCTTCTGCTCAGCTAAGTAGCAACTGTAAAACTGACAGATAGCTCCTTTAGATACTGACATACACACAACAGATCTCCAGTATTATCACAGCCATGTCATCTAGACCTTGTCTTTTCTGTAACTGCGCAAAATCTACAGTCTACACAAAATAAACCACCTTTTTCAGTCATTCCTACAACAACTCATCTTTGACAGCATCTGATCCGTCAAATAAAATATTCTGAATCTGAACTGAACAAAAGAAATACGATGCACCAAACACGGATGTGCATCCAGACAGAGCTCACACTCTGTCACTGAGCCTCAACAACAACATCCTTTGTTCCAGCGTCTGGCCACTCGCTGTGACAATGGACGCTTCTTATACACAGATCCAGCAGCTGAAAGGTTAATACAACAGCTGGAAAAGTCACATGACCCGTTAAAGGGATAGTTCAACATTTTGGCAAATTGGCCCATTGCCATAACCCCTATAGTCATAGCAGTAGGTTTGTTACCTTTAATTGTCGGTGTAAGCTATTTTTAGAACGGCGGAGCAGAGCAGTGAGCTGCTCAGAGCTACGCTACGGAGGCTAATGGGATTTCTTGGTTTTCCTCATCAAACTCATCAAATACACAACCCAACAACTCCAAAACGCTCTGGTGGACAAGTTGTGACCTGCACATTCACCACGCTATGAGATAATAACAGAACGTTACCAGACAGAGTTGTTTTAGAGGTAAATTCATGCAAAACCGCTGATGCGTGTTGCGTTCAGGGACAGTTTTTCAGCAAGCAGACTCTGTATTTACCCTGTATTTACCTCAAAAACGGCTCAGTTTCGTAACGTTCCATTATTATCTCATAGCGTGGTGAATGTGCAGGTCACAACTTGTCCACGAAAGCGTTTTGGAGTTTTGGGATGTTGTATTTGATGAGTTTGATGAGAGAAACCAAGAAATCCCATTAGCTTCCGTAGCGTAGCTCTGAGCAGCTCGCCGCTCCGCTCCTCCGTTCTAAAAACAGCTTACACCGACAATTAAAGGTAACAAACCTACTGCTATGACTATAGCGATTATGGCAATGGGCCAATTTGCCAAAATGTTGAACTATCCCTTTAAAGTTAAAACTGTTCAAACTCACATCAGCTAAGAATAACAACCTTAACCAATCATTCGGCTCAGAACTCGTCCTAGGGTGTGTAGATGTGAGTGTTTGTGCTGCTCTAACAGTGTAACGTACCGTGTCCAGTTCCTCCTCCAGGCTGCATGAGTCCAGTTTGCCGGCGATCCCGGCGAACTGCTCCGGGTACGTGGTGTTCAGCTTCACCACCCAGTCGGTGACGGTGTCTATGGTGATGGTGTCCTCGGGCAGGTCGAAGGTGTTCAGCAGCAGGATGCGGACCCTGGGACGGGAAGAGGAAAGACTGTTATATCAAAGGTTTAAGATCTCAGACCTGATACCTAATCACCTACAACCAGTTGTTGATCTAAATAGGTACAGTAGACATCAATTTCAACTTTTACAACAGTGAATCGATCAGTGACATCAATCATGCAGCAGTTAGGGGGCCCCATGGAGAAAAATGGCCCCTGATATTGGCAAAATATGACAATACCCATTGCCATAGCTACACAATGCCTGCAAGTGAGGCATTTAGGGGACATCTGTTTAGTTTATTAGTTTAATAAGGGACAATGTGCAATTACATTAATCATTTAAAGGAAAAAAAATGAAAAGATGGTTGCACCAGATTTAGCTCCCAGCTAATTTCCATCTGTAGTCCCTACACATAACATAAACATCTGTAAATCATAGCATCAGCCAAGCCAATCGGAAGTGATATTTTTTAAAAAGCTGATACAGTATAATAACAATAGTCTGGTGCAGGAAAAAAAAAAGCCAATTAATTTGCTGATACTCCACAAAAAAATTTACATTGTTGAAAATGAAGAATCTTAGATTTTAGTTTAAGTGATTTGAGTGAATATGAATGAACAAAATAATAAAAATGAAAATGACTCAAAAATAAATCTAGAGCACCAATCATGTAGAGATATCTTGACAGCAAACTTCACTTAAAGGGACATCGAGGAGTTTCTATTCGGTTATAAAAAAGTCTCACGTTAATGTGGATGAATCTACGCTACCCACACTTGTTAATGGACCCATTTTCGATAAATATATCGTTTTGTCTCTATCGTTATTTTGTTATTATTAGTGGTGGCGGAAATGCTGGTCTTAAAACTAGTCTTAAAACCCACTTTTATTCTTTGGCGTTCAACTCAGCATGAGACTCTACCTCTGTTTTAGTGTTTTATGGTTTGTTCTATTTATTGTTTTTAATGTTTTTTATTGTAATTGTTTTATTTAAATTCTAAATTGTTTTATTGCTTTTAAATTGTTTTAAAAGCAATAAACAATTATTATGTTATATTTATTCTTCTGTTGCATTATGTACAGCACTTTGTTTCAGCTGTGGTTGTTTGGTGTGGTTGGCTCTATAAATAAAGTTGAGTTGAGTTGAGTTGAGTTGAGCCGACCAGCGTTTCTTTACTTTCAGTTTTGCAGCGAGTCATGAGAATAACGCCACCGAATCGCTGTTTATGGTCGGAACTACGACGGTATGTGATCGTCTTCGAACCTCTGACTTTAATTCTTGATGAATGAAAACATGAGTCTGTCTTGCGCCGGTCAAAGAAATATACGGTGCGCGCGGAGGCTCATAAATGTAGTGTTTAAACGCTTCGCTTTTCCAAAACTCCTCGTTGTCCCTTTAATAAAATTAAAATGAAAGATATCAGGCTCATTTAACTGCAAACTTAAAGTAAAAACTGGACCACAAAGAACCTCAGTCATGCAGCAGCACAATAAACAACTTTATCAAGCTTGTAGTTTGTGAATTAAGTCGCCTTATACAAAGTTAACATTCATTTAATTAGAAATTAACTCAAACACAAAGGTACACAAAGGTTTTACACGTCTATGGTGCAATAGGATGATGTAGCCCGACATCAGCTACCGTCAGAGCCGATACTACTGCGAATTTACTATAATTCATCAAATGTAAATCAATCTACCAAACCGATTGATCGGTTGACTTCTAGCTCCCATAGTCCAGCACCTCACCGCCAACACTCCTCATCCCCCTCCTCACCAAAGAAAACCTTCCTCATTAACTTTAAATCTAAAATGATACAAACAGTGAAGCAGCGAGAAGAAGTAAAAACAACACACAGATCAACAGTGTTTTCCATCGGCTGCTGCCACTCCCTGCTACTGCCCTTCAGTGGCTTTTATTGCCACCGAGATAAAGATAAAATAATAATAAAATACTAAAACGCCCCGAGAGGAACTGAAGTCAGTAAAACCTGCAGGGATCAAGAGGAAACCAGTGCAGTGCAGAGAATAAAAATAGAACAAAAGGACACAACAGCACACAGACTAACGTGTATAAACAAGTAAAAAAAATAGACTGAACAATAAATAAATGAGTTTGCTAGTAGTCTAATCTTTGTATGTCTGAATTATTCTGCGTAAGACCCTGACTAATACTCATAGTACACTGTAAAAACTCAACATCTTTCCAAGAATATTTGTCTTATTTCTTGTCCAAATGTCTCATTTCTATTCAAAGCTAATCTCTTTCCACTTAAAATAAGACTCATAACCTTAAAATGAACTTGTTTTTACATCATTTTCACTTGTTTCAAACAAAATTTCACTTGAAATAAGTAGAAACATCTGCCAGTGAAAGCAAGTTTTTTGTGCTTGTAATAAGGAAGAAAAACTTGTTCCACTATCAGATTTTTTCTACTTATTCCAAGTGAAAATATGCTTGAAAGAAGTAAAAAGTGTCTAAAAACAAGCTACTTTTAATATGATGAGTCTTATTTTAAGTATAATGAGATTTGTTTTCACTAGAAATTACATTTTGACTAGAAATAAGACAAATATTCTTGGTAAGATACTTGAGTTTTTGCAGTGTAATGCTGCACTAGCATCAAAACAAAGTAGGCTAAATAAAAAACGATAACACATATGTAGTCTAAAAAAAAAACTGGAAAAGTTAGGGGGAGGGGCCCACTTTAGTATTCTTTAAGGGGGCCCAGAATTCCTAGCAACGGCCCTGCTGTGTGTAGTGTTAACAGAGTGTAGCATGAACACACACCTCTCCAGGCAGTCCTCAAAGTTGACGGTGGCCTTGAAGCCGTAGATGGAGAAGGTGACGATGCTGGCGAAGACGGAGGTGCCGCTGTTGATGAGCGAGACGACGATGGCCTGACGCTCAAAGTTGTTGTTGTACTGGTTGTAGCTGGCGAAGGCGATGAGCGAGCCGAAGCCCAGACCCAGAGAGAAGAAGATCTGCGTGGCCGCGTTGATCCACGTGTTCGGGTTGGCGAGCTGCTCCATCTGAAGACACACATGTAGTGTATTATCCACACACACACACACACACACAAACATGGCATATTAAAGGGATAGTATCATTTTTTTAAAGTGGGGTTGTATGATCTACAAATAGCCCCTAAGTACTTTAATTGCAGTAGAAGACTCTCTGCACTCCTCCCGTTAGCAACGCCAGCCCATAATAGCCCTGCCCAGAGATTTACAACATACAGTGTTGTGAATGGACCCAAAGAAACGGCCTATTTTCACGGCCTAAAAGAGGTTTTACCTGAAAAAAAAATACACAGTTCCATTGTTCACTATAATATAATTTTTTCTAGCCCTTCAAAGTGCAGGAAAAACACAGTTTTTATTTGGACCTAACCAACTGCTGATCGGCGGGCGCTAACCCTGGGCGGAGGGATACGTGAGTTGGTTAGGTCCAAATAAAAACTGCGTTTTTCCTGCACTTTGAAGGGCTGGAAAAAATTATATTATAGTGAACAATGGAACTGTGTATTTTTTTTTCAGGTAAAACCTCTTTTAGGCCGCAAAAATAGGCCGTTTCTTTGGGTCCATTCACAACAATGTATGTTGTAAATCTCTGGGCAGGGCTACTATCCCTTTAAGCTCTGTAAAACTGTGTGTGTGTATTTGTGTGTGTATAAAACCTCAACGCGACCTCACCTTGGGTGTGAACATGTATTTGACACCGTTCATGGCCCCGTGCAGAGTGACGCCCCGGATCAGGTAGATAAAGAGGACCAGGTAGGGGAAGGTGGCGGTGAAGTACACCACCTGCAGATAGCCACACAGCAGCCGGGGTCAAAGTTCAACAAGGGAGTGGACGGGTAGAAAGTTATTGTTGTCATTGTGAGATTTCATCACCTGGTACAGTAGCGTTATTATTATACAGTCCCTCCAGAAAAATACGATTAGGCGATCGCATAATTCAACGCATAATCAGCCGATAAATCGCCAATTTCCGCGCAAAATGCAAAATTGCTTGATTTCATAACACCCGCATTTTTGTTGCAAAAAGTCAATATCTTTGCAGAAAGTTGAAAAATGTTTATACTTCACACAAGAGCAGCCATTTTCCTCCTGTTGCCTTGGGAACGTTATGTATTGACGACATCGGAAAGCTGCAAATGATGACGTCTGCAAATCAGTCTCATTTGCCAACAAAAATAAGCGCAAAAGGAGAGGGAGGAGAGGGAGGAGATGGGTGTTGAGGGAGGGGGGATGGAGGATGAGGATGGTGAATGATTGGCCGGTGTTAGAGGCTACGCAATTATAGTTTTCATTTTCTCAGTCGACAGTTGAAGTTTCATTCAGGAGTTGATGCAACTTTACAGTTTGAAGATGCACTTTTTTGTTACCAGTTGGTTAAATCATACTAGTTTCAAACACCTTACAGTTGTAATGTAAATTTACGTTACAGTAAGAGATTGCACTTTGTGCATTGGAAGCACTTATTCTAACAGAAGTCTGTTTTGTATAGCTACCTGTGTAAAACAGAAAGCACACATTTAATTTTATTGTTTAATTTATTCATTTTTATAGAAGTTGTAGCGTTTTCTTTTTATAAAAGTACGAAACTTGTTTGACTCATCATCGTTTTGTAAGTTTGAGCCATGTGTTTATTAAGGTCTGAAATAAAACAAGATGAGAACTTAAATAATCCCAGCTGTGATGTAGGATGCTTGCTTATCATAGGAAGTCATTAGAAATAAATGACTCTTTACATTAAGGGAGTATAGTGAGTGTTGGGGGAATCACTTTTTTTTCTTCATCAAAACTGCAGTTTTTGCAAGTTCCCTCAATATTTGCAAATTCTGCAAGTTCATCGCATAAAATTGCATAAATATCTTGCATATTCCATCGCAATTTTTAAGGAAACGTGCTGCATAATCAAGGATTTTTGCCCGCAACGATCACAAAAAACTCCACATTTTTCTGGAAGGACTGATTATAGTATGGTGGTATTATTATTATTATTTGATGTTTGATGATGAAGTTACCTTTCCCGTGGACTTCACCCCCCGGCTGATGAACAGGTAGGTGATGATCCAGGCGAGCAGCAGGCACAGGGCCTGGCCGGTGTGAAGCCCGCCGTTCACTTCAATAGAAGGAGCGATGTCGAGCGTCTCCCTGAAGAAGAAGTACTGCGTGGGCGTGGCCCTCTCACACTCCTCGAGGGGCCCCGTCCGGTTGGCGTTGAGGGGACACTCGGCCCAGGGCAGGACAGGCTGGTGGGACACGGAGGGAAAGAGACAAGAGCAGCGTGGTTGTGTTATTGCGACTGTGCGGAGCAACGGGGAAACAGAATCTGTCAGTGAACAAATTGTTAGTTGTTAATCAGCAGCTCACTTGAAATGAATGAAAGAGGTACCAGAAACTCCATGCATTGATGACGTTGTAATAGAGACACAGATACAGGGAAGTCACAACACTAGCAAGACCTAAAAGGAGAAAGTTATACAAAAAAAAAAGAAAAAAATCAAAAACAAGTTCACGAGTACTTATTAATATACCTCAAAACCCACAATGCAGTCCAACATTTTCATGTGCAGCAGCAATTCAATGATCAGCAGCTGCAAATAATTGGAACAAAATCACTTCATTATCGGGTAACAGCAGGATCCTTCATCACCGTCACTTACCCAGTCCTCCCAGATACGGGCTGATGGCGGTCCACGCTCCGATGCTGCCGAGACGCATCTTCTGACCGATGGCGAGCTCCATGTAGAACAAGGGCACGCCCTCCAGAACCAGCATGATCATATATGGGATCAGAAACCCACCTGAAAGACACAGAGACAGACAGGTGAACATTTACATCAGATTAATTACACACCTTGGGGGCCGGACATTCAAATTGGCCTAGATTGAAATTAAATTCACATTTTTGCCTAATAATTTAGTTTATTTATTTATATCTTATTTAGCATGTAAGCACATAATTTTCATTTATGCACATCTTTGGTGTTTTGTATGATATAAAATGAAAACTCTCAACATCTTGACTGTTGGACTTTCAGCTACTGGCAGGGAAAACCCTGCAGTCCAGCCGGCTCCCCAAACTTTTGTGCATGGTGATTTGATGATGTTTACGCTGGACATGGCATTTCCATGTTTCAGTGCGTTGACTCACAGGTGCACACAAACAGACGCCAAGAAATAAAATACATGTAACTCAGTTAATAATAGTCAGCGGGCCGGATTGGAAGGTTTGGCAGGCCGGATTCGGGCCGCCAGTTAATGATCACTGATTTACATGCTGGATGCATGATAGACGTCACTGAAGCTTCAGTACCGTAGGAGACCTTGGTCTTAGTACTTTATGCTACATCTATTATATATACAGTAAAGAGGTGCATTGAAACTTCACGGCAAAGAGTGCTGTGAAGGTACTAGATGTGTTAAGAGAGGAGATCAGCTACATGTGTTGTTATTTTAACTCAAGCAAGTCCAACATTTTCTTGGATATTAAGCCCAAAATGTGGCGCCATATTGCTGGGGTGAAGAGGCCGGTTATAACATCGGGCCAACAAAAGGATGACGAGTATAATTCAAGGGGGAAAGTAAAAGAAGATGTTTTAACACAAAGTGGACAATTGGCGTGGATGGCAAGTTGCAGTACCATGCTTATGCATTTTCTGTGTCGTTCACCTTTATTTTAGGTAGCCTACAAAATATTTTGGCTGGCAAAAAGCCACTGTGGAAGGTGGATTTCAAAATCTACCTGCCACAGTGGCTGGTGGCCAGAAAAGTTAACTTCAGGCCCGGTAGGAGATGCTCTGGTCTTCAAGAGATCCTTGAAGATTGAGTCTGAACAAACTGGACTCACATTGACTCATGGTAACAGAAAGATGTTTTCTTGAGGTTATGAGAAGTTATGAGAAGTCTGTATGAGCTAGAGTAGATATACCAGTTTCAAAAGACACTAATGAATGACTTGGGTAGATTTGGTAGATTAATAAGCAGCAGATCATTGAAACCCTTTAGGCCGATTGAGGACCATCTAATCTGTGAAAGTGTCACTGTGCGTTCAGGGAGGTCCAACAGAAAGAGAACCACTGATCAAACATGACCTCTGGGTTTCTCTGGACCTTGTTTATGGCTCAAAGCTCAAGAAGTGATTTCAATATTGATATTGCAATGAAGACACTGGACGGTTTAGCTGTGGACACTGCACCGAGTCCGTGGAGTCGTCTGGAGGGAACAACAGGCACAGTGTGGTGTCGTCCGCATAGAAGCGACACAAGAAACAATGTAAGCAGATAATTTGACCAGGGAGACGGTGTGTACTGCAAAGAGTCTGCAAAGGGTCCCAGTATAGATCCTTGTGGAACTCCGGGTGGAAAGAGGATGAGATAAGGATGTTTGTCTTGGCAGTTGCACCTAATCCTAGAAAGGGCTTCACCTGAGATAGGCTACCCATGTCAGTCAGTAGAGACAGCAGGATTGTTCAGTGTATCAAAGGCTGCTGATACGTCCAGTCTGATAAGAACTTACAGTGAGTTTCCATTTTACTCCGAGTATTATCTAACTGCAGTTCAGTATCTTCTCTAAGTGGGTTTCTAATGTTTGGTTTCTCAGAGGCAGACAGGATATCAAAAACACAAGATGTGCATGTGGTTTACAATCGTTTATATAGGAGTGTCTAATGAACAGGTGTGCCTATACCTCTGCTAAAAACAGCAGCATCAACTCTGAATGTTCCTAAATAAAGTCGATCTAAAAGTGGAACAATGATCTAAATCAGGAAACTGACGGATCAAAGAACGAGTCAACAAAGCGGCGATTTAGACGTTTGATGCCTTCAACCTCCCACAGTGATATCTGAGTTATTAAGTGCAGGCGACAGTTTTTGTGGGTTCATTGAGTTGACCTTCAGTTGACGTTTTGTTATTGCTTCATAATCCAACCTACAGTATGAGAGCAAAGTTTCCACTAATAATAATAGCAGGTCTTTCCTTTTTTTCCGGTTCCATATCACATTGTTACTTTCCATATCACATTGTTACTTGCTGGGAACTTCAGAGGACAAAGTGTATACTGTAAAATCAGTAAATTTTAATAGTAAAAAAAACCCCCATGAACTCTAAAAAGGTTTAGTACAATTTTTATAACAAAGAAATTATAATAGTCAATACTGTAATTTTTGCATCTAATTTTTGAAAGAACAAGGCAATTGTCGTTGTTAAGTTTACAAACCTTGTGTAGATTAACAGGTAGGCTATATGTGGTAAAATATAGAAGCTAACACTGTAAATACTCTGCTCCAGATGTAAACTTGCTCTTCAAGGAAGTGCGTGGGATTTCCCAGCATGCTCCGAAATGATGTGTCATAACCATAAGAATAAACAGACATGTTATCTTAAAGTTAGCCTTGCATGATTTTTAATGTTTTTACATTTATCTCTTCTTTCCTTGGTTTTTACCATAGATAATCGTGCTGTTTTGCCAAATAATTAACCTTAAATTCATATTTAGAGTATGGCTTTTTTTTATAAATGGGAAAATGTGTATTTATGCAGTGCATTTTGGAAACAGACCTTGATACTAACCATAAAATCAACAGCAGTGATGTGTGGCAAACACAGCGAATTGTAAAATTTACTTTACTTCCTCTTCTCCTTTTTACAGTGTAACAGTCAATAGAAACTCTTCTCGGGAAACCAACAGTTATCGTTTGTGAATTCAAATGTAAAACCTCAGTCTCTAGATTAAACTGTCTCTGTGAATGAGGCCGTGGACCGGTGTTTTTGGTCACGTCTCAGTCTCTGTCCACAGAGCGACTCCGTCACCACATTGTTGTGTGTGAAGTGAAGTCACTGGACCAAAGGAAATGTTAATTTGTTCAACTCAACCTTGAGAGCAACTGTCACATGATGTCTCCTCTGGTTTCTTACACATCCAGGACAGTAATTACAGTAGAAGTTATGCTCAATGGTCAGTGACCCAGGACAAACCCCACGAAAAAAAAAGACACAAAGGTCGTCCTCGAACTCAGCATGTCCACTGTGGGAACCCATCACCGCTTCACCAATCAGGAAGAGACTTAGTAAAAATCTACTTCTCAGATATATCGGCTACTGTAGTAAAAAAGAAAAGAAAAGACCAATGGAGTGTATATCTGCTCTTTATCAGCTTCACCTGTGTTTACACACCGAACACGTGTCTTCCTTTAAAATCATCACCGCACAGCGCACACCTCCTCTGCTTCTGCAATCAATGTTAAAGCTCCATACAGTATAAAGGTATGTAGATGTTTCTTTAAAAGCTCCATACAGATGTTTCTATAAAAACTCCTTCAAAATAAAGGTAGACGTTTGTGTTAAAGCTCCATACAGTATAAAGGTAGATGTTTGTATTAAAGCTCCATACAGTATAAAGGTAGATGTTTGTGTTAAAGCTCCATACAGTATAAAGGTAGATGTTTGTGTTAAAGCTCCATACAGTATAAAGGTAGATGTCTGTATTAAAGCTCCATACAGTATAAAGGTAGATGTTTGTATTAAAGCTCCATACAGTATAAAGGTAGATGTCCATGTGTAGTGTGATTATAAAGCAGCTCTAGGTTCTATATTAATACTGTGAAAGTATCAAAGCCTCAGTCCACAGAGAAATGCACACAGCCTGTATTCAGAAACTGAGCCTTTAAAAACCAGCCGTCAGGACTTCCTGTCACTTTGTGATGTCACAACTAAGCAGTCGCCCTAAGCCCCGCCCCCTCACAACCTGAACCCACCATCCAACAACACTTTGCAAGATTTTGGTTTCTCTGAGTGTTTTATTCTGAAATCTGCTTTATTTTTTATCGGATCAATCAGAAAACAGTCAGGAACGAATCAGAAGAAAGGATCGGAGCCTCCTCTCTTCTGATTGGCTGACACCGACGCGTTGTTAATAAAACTCCAGAGAGAAGCTGAGAAATAAAAGATGTGTCCAAATCTAAACTTCAAACTAAAAGCAGCATCTTCACTACACATAATAAACCCATCATCACTCTGCTCCCTCTGAGTTTCACTCGAAAAAGGAAGAACATCTAAGCTTGACACTTCTTTTCTTTTTTCTCTAAAAAAGAAAAAAAATCTTACATAAGCTCCACCTGTGAATTATACATCAGTGCTTCATGTCTCCGCTGCTGCCTCACACACTCATAACATGAACCGAGGAGGACCCTGCTCTTATCACAATGGGCTCTAATTAACTGATTAATTGTTACCGACAGGAGTCTTAGTCATTCACTCACTGTACCAGAGTACATTTACACTGAAACGCTCTGGACGGTTGGTTCATGTTGATGCCAGATGTGCTCTCTTTTGTCTATAACAGCTGGAATGGATTTTTTTTTCTTATATACTGAAAACACAGAAGCTCTGATGTGGTTTTCATTATTCTTCTTAGCATAAAAGAACACATTTGTGATTAATAATAGCCTATTATTATTTATTTTCTGTCTCATTATTACCTCCTGCAGCTTTATGACCTGCTTTTATAGTTTATTGCAGCTTTCAACTTTGAGTCAAGTGCCTTTGTAACAACAGCTCAGTCCAGTCTGATAAGGATGAAACAGCCCACCTGCATGACACAGGTTAAACCGACCAGGGTTGGTTGATTGATTGATTGATTAATTGATTGATAAGTCTCCCATTTTTTCCCCTCCCTGTTTCTGTTTCTTTCTTGGGAGTTTTTTCCTCAGTCGATGTGAGGGTTTAAAGGCAGATGATGTTGTCTGTTTGTCAAATTGCCTTGCCTATACAGTAGTTCAGTTCAAGTTTATTTGCCATATACATTAAAAAGTACGATGTACAGTCAATGCATTGTAAGTAAGAGCCAGATGTGCAATGACAGCAGCGTTATCCAGATGTGTTGTTGTGTCTGTCTGCCTCAGCACTGATGCTGCTCAGTGACACTGTGGAGTCTCGTTGTTCATTCAGATCCAGCTGTGCCACTGTCCACATCAGCCTCTCTCCCCACCACCCCACTCCTTATGTATAAAATGTAAACGATGAGCCGTCAGTCTTTTGTTTTGCACTCGCTTCAGTGTGTGTGTGTGTGTGTGTGTGTGTGTGTGTGTGTGTGTGTGGATGAGACACTCACCTCCACCGTGCAGCTGACACAGGTACGGAAAGCGCCACACGTTTCCCAGTCCGACTGCATACGACACGCATGCGAGCAAAAACTGCATGGGGTTGTCCCACGAGTCCCTGCCATCTTTCTCCATGTCTGTCTGTGTCTCTCTGTCTGTCTGTATCTCTGTCTGTGTGTGTGTCTGTAGCAGGTGTCCAGGTGTCCGGGCGGTAAGAGCAGCTGTAGGGAGCGCGGCGCTGCCTGCAGCTTATAAACTGTGACTGTGATTGTAACGCGCTCACTCCCGAGGAGGAGGAGGAGGAGGAGGAGGAGGAGGAAGAGGAGGAGGGTCCAACTCCTACAGGAGGTTTTTACTGACTGACTGACTGTGTCTGTTACTGAGTAACTAAATAACTACACCTCCCATCAGCCGCTGGCAGCGCGGAGCCTCATCACAGCTTCATGGGAAACGTAGTCCGAGCGAGCGCAGGTGCAGGTGGCATCTGTTGGGGAGTGAGGAGGTGTATAGGTAATAATAATAATAATAATAATAATAATAATAATAATAATAATAATAATAATAATAATACATTTAATTTAGAGGCGCCTTTCAAGGTCACCTTACAGAGTATAACATCATTAAAAACAAGACATCGTGGAAAAAAAACCCAAAAAACCCAGAACAATCAAGACACTGTCCAGTTATAAATTGTATGCAAGTTTGAACAGGTGAGTTTTGAGTTGTGACTTGAAGATTGTGATGGTATCTGACTGTTTTATAGGTAGCCTATAGGTGGAGTGGAGATGCCAGTCAAACATCCACACGACCAGGGCCGGCCCAAGCCTCCATGGGGCCCTAAGCTAAATCTTTATTTTGGTGCCCTCTATTACTGCCAATAATACTATTTCATTTTTTTTACTGTGTCATTACGAATCATCATATCCTGGCAGGTTTTTACCCATCTATGGTTTTTATTCTAAAATGGCACCAAATTCAGCTAAAAAAGTGCAGCCTGGGGGTTGATTTACATTTAAAGGGACAACGAGGAGTTTTGGAAAAGCGAAGCGTTTTCACACTACATTTATGAGCCTCTGCACACCGTGAAATTCTTTGACCGGCGCAAGACAGACTCATGTTTTCATTCATCAAGAATTAAAGTCAGAGGTTCGAAGACGATCAGAAACGGCGATTCGGCGGCGATTCAGCTACGTTATTCTCATGACTCGCTGCAAAACCGAAAGTAAGGAAACGCTGGTCGGCTCGTCCAGCATTTCCGCCACCACTAATAATAACAAAATAACGATAGAGACAAAACAATATATTTATCGAAAATGGGCCCATTAACAAGTGTGGGTAACACAGATTCATCCACATTAATAGGAGACTTTTTTATTGTCGCGGAATTTTTCGTTCGGCTGCTGGAGAAACTCCTCATTGTCCCTTTAATCTTCAAATGGATATAGTGCTGGGATACTGAATGTCACCTATAGGTCGACTAAAAGTAACAAAATAAACCAACAGACAATGCATTTACTATAAACACATCTGCTTTTTAAAATCTTTTGGTTTTAAACATCCTGCAACAGAAAAGTGCAACAACAATTTGAAATGCAACAATAATGTTATATGTTTTTTTGTAATTACGCAATGTTTCTCTAAGGATCGACAAAAGTCACGGGGCCCCAAGCAGGTGCTTTATAGTGCGCTTATGCGTTGGGCCGGCTCTGCACACTACATATCCCAGAATGCACAGCAGGGGTGTCTCTCATTCCTGTTTGGCATCCCTCCTCCGTCAGGTGGGCGGGGCCTCAGTCAAGGTGAGTGTGTGTAGTGGCTCAGTGGAAAATCCCAGCCTATACCTGTTCACCTGCTGCACCTCACCTGACTGCTGCTGCTGCTGCTGCTGCTGTTTTCATTAACTAACCTACTTCTCTCCAGCTGTGGTGCTGCTGATGTTTCACATCCTGACTGAAACAAAGGGCCCCTACAACACCACACCGGCTTGTTTTTATTGTCTGGTCTGGTGCTTATGTAACCTCCACACTGTGACTGTGACCGTGTCTGTGACCGTGGTCGACTTCCACTGTGTCACCGAGAGAACGGCTGAGTCACAGGCCGAGCGTTCATTCAAGAAGCTCCACAGGTAAATTTCCACTGAGGAGAATAAAAGACAGATTCATGTGTGATGATGAAGGTGATTCACTATGGATTAATCGGGTTATTGATGTGTCCCTGTGTCTGCACTGTGGGTGTGTGTGTGGGCGTCCCTGCACAGTCTTACCTGTGAATTAGACTGAGACTGATTTATTGTCATTTCTTAAGCACAGGTACCGGGAAATTAACTGTGTTTCTCTTAAAACAAAGTGCAGAAAGAAAAGTTAATAAAAAACAAAACAAACCTTCAAATAATTAGATATCCTGCCATACAACCATAATAAAATACAGGTAGCCTATGTTAAAACCATCATAACATCATGAAAAAAAAGATCATCATAATTAAATTAATTTAAAAATCAGCAGTCAACATTTCATGGACTGTATGTGCAACAAGTAGCCTACAGTCAAGTTGTGTTTAGGGGTGGGAATTACAGGTGGAGCACACCGAGGTTTATAGACAAACATGGCTGCTCAGAGCAACAATACCACAATGATCTGAACCAGAAGCATCTGTCAGTCCATATACTGTTTTATTGTTTATTTATAGGATCCCCATGACATCGGCTCTTCTTCCTGAGGTCCTCAATGTAATTAAAAACAAAGATTTACAGGTAAATCTTTAATTTACAGGCCGTTATTTATGTGATAATGTCAAGAAGTAGCCAAGAAATAACAATTAATCGCGTAGTAATGTCAAGAAATAGCCTAGAAGTAACAGTCAATTTCATAGTAATGTCATGTTTTTCATACAGGCAAAATATTACACATGCTTTTCATGCTTTTCTCCACCAAGTTCTTGCATTGGCATTTATTTCTGGGCTATTTCTACTCAATCAATCGCTATTTCTTGGGTATATTTCTCAACATTACTATGCAATTGATTGTTATTTCTAGGCTCTTTCTTGACATTATCACACATCATATACACAAACAGCCAACGGTCTAGTCAAAAACTTCAATCAATCAATCATGATGAATCATCAACCCACCAAAATTTCCTATAATCATCATCCCACAGTATATTTCTTATTCAATTTATTAATTAAAGTGTGTTTTTAGTACATATTTTTGATGTAATTGGACAATGAGTTCCTTCCTGTAATGGCTCAGTACATTACAAAGGTTGCTCTATAGGTTTAGGTGTAAGTAAGTCATCATATCTTGATTGTTTACATTTCTGGTGAACACTATCTGATTATTGTGGGGTTTTTTTTCATCCTATTGTTTTACGCTAACAGGCTCCATTAACGTGTCAACCTGGTTAACCATTGATTAATTAGAGGACACGATAACGAGCTGCAGGTTGAATATAAACCAGGAGACAGAGAATAATGTGTGATAATTAATCCACCTCCTCCTCCTCCTCCTCCTCCTGCTGCTGCTGCTGCTCACATGGTTCAACACAGCTGTCGTTTCTAAATCAACACCTTTAGATTGAACAAACTCATCAACACAACACTGTGAGTGTGAGTGTGTGTGTGTGTGTGTGTCATGTATAGAGACACAGACAGTGTGTGTGTCTGCAGTAACAGATACAGAGCTGTGAGAGTAGGACTTTGGACCACTGTGATCCTCAAGGAGGGGTCAAGACTGAGGAAATGTCCCAACACACACACACACACACACACACACACACACACACACACACACACTGGTGCATTAGTGAGCAGCCAAGTGTTGACTTTTGTAACGTATTTCTGGTCCGTGTCCAAGTGGAAGTTGATCAGAGAGAGAGAGAGAGATAGAGAGAGAATAAAAACAGAGCAGATTTCAGAATAAAAGACTCAGAGAAACCAAAATCCTGCAAAGTGTTGTTGGATGATGGGTTCATGCAGGTTGTGGGGGAGGGGCTTAGGGTGACTGCTCTGTTGTGACATCACAAAGTGACGACCTTTATACTGTATGGAGCTTTAACAGAAACATCTACCTTTATTTTGAAGGAGCTTTAACAGAAACATCTACCTTTATTTTGAAGGAGCTTTAATAGAAACATATACCTTTATTTTGAAGGAGCTTTAACACAAACATCTACCTTTATACTGTATGGAGCTTTAACACAAACATCTACCTTTATTTTGAAGGAGCTTTAACACAAACATCTACCTTTATTTTGAAGAAACTTGAGTAGAAACATCTACCTTTATTTTGACGGAGCTTTAATAGAAACATCTACATTTATTTTGAAGGAGCTTTAACACAAACATCTACCTTTATTTTGAAGAAACTTGAGTAGAAACATCTACCTTTATTTTGACGGAGCTTTAATAGAAACATCTACATTTATTTTGAAGGAGCTTTAACACAAACATCTACCTTTATTGTGAAGGAGCTTTAATGGAAACATCTACCTTTATTTTGAAGAAGCTTTAACACAAACATCTACCTTTATACTGTATGGAGCTTTAATAGAAACATCTACCTTTATTTTAGAAGAAGCTTTAATAGAAACATCTACCTTTATTTTGAAGAAACTTGAGTAGAAACATCTTACTTTATTTTGAAGGAGCTTTAATAGAAACATCTACCTTTATTTTGAAGAAACTTGAGTAGAAACATCTTACTTTATTTTGAAGGAGCTTTAATTGAAACATCTACCTTTATTTTGAAGGAGCTTTTACACAAACATCTACCTTTATTTTGAAGGAGCTTTAATATAAACATATACCTTTATTTTGAAGGAGCTTTAACACAAACATCTACCTTTATACTGTATGGAGCTTTAACACAAACATCTACCTTTATTTTGAAGGAGCTTTAATAGAAACATCTACTTTTATTTTGAAGAAACTTGAGTAGAAACATCTACCTATATTTTGACTGAGCTTTAATAGAAACATCTACCTTTATTTTGAAGAAGCTTTAATACAAACACGACTCTTTCTTTAGTTAGCGCTACTGTACATTAAGGTTTGTTACCGTTGTGAACTTGTAACAAACTTTTCCGATTATGAAAACATGCCCTGACACGCCCTGACACCTCCAGCTGTGATGGCGTTGCTTAGCAACGGTCCAGCTGTGGAACTATTAGTGTTGACGCAGCCAAAACAAATGATGAAATAAACAAACAAACGCGCCATAACCTGCTGTTGCTTGTGAACTACACGTGGAGCTGTCGGTGCGATTAATGTCGACTGTTTCCTGGTTCAGTTTTAAAGGGACAACGAGGAGTTTGTATTTGGTTATAAAAAGGTCTCATATTAATGTGGATGAATCTACGTTACCCACTTGGGTCCATTTTCGATGAATATATCGTTTTGTCTTTATCGTTATTTTGTTATTATTATTAGTGGTGGAAATGCTGGGCGAGCTGCGTTCATGGTCTGAGCTATATGACGGTATCTGATTGTCTTCGAACCTCCGACTTTCGTTCTTGATCAATGAAAACATTCAAGAATCCAAGAATTTCATTGTGCGTGCGGAGGCTCATGGGAAATGTAGTGGGAAAACACTTTGCTTTCCAAAACTCCTCGTTGTCCCTTTAATACAGAATGAGTTTGTAAGTCTGTGAGTTTGTGTGCAGCCGGCGCTCCACATCCACATTCCCGCCCGCTCCACCTCCTGTTGCCTCCGCTCGGCCCTGCGATTATTTTTCCTAAAGAAACGTAATGTGGCAGCTGCAGGAACGAGATCCTGGAGGGTTCTTTGTCGCCGTGGAGCCGAGGAGGCCTCCTATTGAAAGTGGTCCACTTTCTGAGCAGCAGGAGGCGGAGCGGGGCCGGTGTGTGTGTGTGTGTGTGTGTCCCTAAAGTAACATCTGAGAAAAAAAAAGAGAGATTTGAGAAATCTGTGAGCAAATCTGTGATCACATCCTCCCGTTTGGACCTGCAGAGACGCCCACATGCATCAGCCTGCATGGACCTGAGTGTCCCCTCTGTCCCTTTATAATAAATATAACAGTATACAATAAATTAAAAAAACTGCAGCGACTCTGTGAGACTCTTGGGTTTTTTTTATGCCGAAGGAAACTGTCCCACAGAAAACTTCCAGATTCCAGGTCAGCATGCAGCGGGACTCTCATCAGATGGTGATGCAGCTGGTTGTGTAATTGGCCCACGTGTGGATTCTTGCTGTGTCCCACTTAAACTGTTGTTGAGTCCGTCCAACACCAGACACCATGTTTGTCAGGACCTGTGTGTGTGCATGTGTGTGTTTGTGTGTGCAGCAGGCTCAGGATTTAGGACTGTTGGCTGACGGGACATGGATACCTGTTGCTGTGAGATGCTCAGTTTCCTTCCTACCAGTGAATGAACGACACATACATGAGGAAACCAGTCGGGACTGAAGGAATCCAGTTAGTCTGGGTCCCACTAATCTCTCCTGACGGGACTCTTCATGCAGAATGAAGGAGGAGGTGGAGGAGGAGGAGGTGGAGGAGGTGCTACGACCCCTAAAACACGTACAGAGTTAACAAGGAACAGGAACAGGAACCCCTGCAGCGCCGAACATAACAACGTCCGCTCTCAGCTGGGTCGGTCCAAAGTGTTCGCAACACTTTGATCAGATGGGTCTTGCTCCCTTGTATTTATCAGATCTACTTTTCTCATATGGGCCTGTAAGGGGTACACACTAAAAACTCCTGGGTCAAAAATAACCCAAGTTTTTAGGTTAAAAAAAGGGACCAACTACTTTCTGGGTGATTTCAACCCAGATAATGGGCTCTTCCCATTGTGACTACTCAGACACACCAGGATTAATCAGTTTGTCCAATAATGTAAGACAGGAAATAAAGGAGCAGCATTAAGTTCAAGAAGTAGTGGAGCTGTGCATAGAGCCCATTGGGTTATTCTTTTTGACCCAACTTTTGGGTTAAGTAACTTGACCCAAAGGTAAGGTTATATTGACTACAATAATGTTGGGTTATTTTAACCCCAGAAAACAGAGTAGTTGTACGCACATCCAATCCTGTTTTAGGCCAGGTGCCAGATGATCAGGGGATCCAAACAGAGAGAAAAAAAGGGGAATATCCGCACATTGAGTAAAAGCTCCCAATTATCTTTATAGTTACCTGATGAAGACCATTCAATCAATTAAAGAGATAGTTAGCTATAGTTGCTTGAAGAAGACCATTTGGGTCAAAACGTTGTGTGTTTTTTTGTCAATTAAAGATAATTGGGAGCTTTAACTCAGTGTGCAGATATTCCCCTTTTTTTTCTCTGTTGGGTTGATTTTAACCCAACATTTGGGTTAGAGAAATAACCCAAGAGTTTTTAGTGTGTAACCCAGAAAATGGGTTACTCTTTAAAAAATAACTTAGAAATGGTTTATAACCCAAACAACCCAAGACTTGGGTTAAAATAATTAGCTCTATAGTCCAAAAAACATGTTACTCTCTGAAAAATAAGCCATAATTTTAACCCAACACAAGCAACCCAGAAATTGGGTTACAGAAATAACCCAGGAGTTTTTAGTGTGTAATCCTGTAATTTACAGGCCGCTAATTATGTGATAATGCCAAGAAATAGCCTAGAAATAACGGTCAATTTCATTGTAATGTCATGTTTTTCATAAAGGCAAAAGATTACAAATGATTTTCATGCTTTGACTTTTTCTCCACCAAGTCCTTGAAATTGACCATTATTTTTGGTCTATATTTCTCAACATTACTATGAAATTGACCGTTATTTCTATGCTATTTCTAGACATATGACACATTATTTCTTGTCTATTTCATCATGTAGCTAATTAGCGGCCTGTAAATTACAGTAAAGGGTTACCGAATTTTTATTATATTTTATCGTATGCCATTTTACTTTGCTTTTATTTGTAGCTGTATTTATTTATACATTTATACAGAGTCTGTATATGTTAAGCACTTTTTCTTTTTACAATTACTGTATGAAAAGTGCTATACAAATAAAATTTGATTTTGATTTGATGGGTTCAGTAGAAGTCGTAGTTCTTGAATATTATTCGTACTGTTCGATTTTTCTATGAGAATGATTCAATGAAGGAATGAATGAAATTTTATTATTGTGTCATACGTCCATATGCCCTGCACACATTGGCTTACAAGACACCAAGAAAACGAACTGAGACCAGACCTACGCCATCAGCACATCAATTAAACAAACAAACGGAAATACATTTAAAACAACCAGATCCTGAGGAGCAATCAAATCATTTTTGGAGGAAAGAAATGAGATACAGTTCATTACTGGCGACAGCTACAACACTCATCACTGTGACCTGTATTCCAAAGTTGGATGGCCCTCACTATCTAACAGGCGTGATCGACACTGGATTTTATTTATTTTTAAAGCTCTTACTGGTCTCTTACCATCTTATATTAACTCACTAGTATCTTTCAATGCAGGTCTCTATCGCACAGGCTCAAAAGACTGGCTCACACCGAACTTGGAAAGACCAGCTTCTCTTACTGTGCACCTACAACCTGGAACACTCTGCAAAATCATTTGAAACTTACCTCACTTTTATCAATAGGGCAATTTAAAACCATAACTACATCTTATTTTACCTCTAACTGCTCGTGCTTTTAACTATGTTTCAATTTACCCTAGTCACCTTTAAATTCTGGTATTCTGTTATGTTTTTGTATGTTTCAAATGTCTTGTCTTCTGTCCTTATATGTTTTGTGTTTCATCTCGACTATATTGTAAATGAGGTTACTCCTCAATATATCTCCGAGTTTAAATAAAGGTTATGAAATGAGACCTGTACATGTGTTGAGTGTGGTCCTGGTACCCCTGTGTTATGATGATGGGTGGCCTGGTCCTGCCTGGGCCCTGGACTGGAGGCCCTGACGCTCTGCTGGAGACCCCGTGGTTGCGTGGCTGTGTGGTTGTGTAGCTGCAGCTGTGGAGCAGAGAAAGAATCTGTTTTGCCCCGATTCCCCACAGACAACACAGCTTTTCTGCCCCAGATCCATGTTTGTGGTTTCGTCACAGCTCTCCCTGCTCAGACGGACAGGTGGGAGGGAGGGAGGGAGGGAGGGTAAGAGCCGGCTCAGAGGAAAAGAGAGAAACTGTTTTCTGGGGGAAGTGATGCTGCGATGCTGGAGGAGGAGGAGGAGGAAGGCAGAGGTTGATCAGATCAACAGACCAGGAATTTTTACAAGAAGGAGGCCAATATCGGTCTCTGTTTCCGTAAACCAGCGCTGCCTGCAGCTGGACCGACCGACCGCGGTCTGACACCAAAACAAAGTTGAACATCCTCTCACTCTGCTCCCACACAGACCTTCTGACTTCCTGTCACCTTCTTCAGAAAATAGTGACACATCATTCAGGATTTAAAACATCAGCGTGTGGCCCGTCTGTACGTGTTATTAGCTCCATGGTAACGTTTTTTTTTTTCTGTAGAGCGATGAAGTGATGATGATGAGTCACACCACACAACGAGCCGTTCATTCCTTCACCGTTAATGGAGCAGGAGGCCGGGGCTCAGGAAGGATCACAGGCTGACTGCGTATATGAATGATGTATTCAGTGAACTTGCCCCCATCATCACCGTCACCATGGTAACTGATGCAGCAGCGAGATATCTGTATCTGTTAACAGTCTAAAAACTACTGAGCAATCAGATCACTGAAAAAAACCTGCGTCATCGTTCCTAAGACTCAACAATATTAACTATATTAATAAGTAGCCTGTTAATATTCTGAAAATCTGATATTGATAATTAGACCAGGTTTAAAAAATACAAGGTAGGATTAAAGGTCTAGTGTGACTATATTTATATAAGTGTATAACCACTATAAAATAAAATTTGTTTGGTTTTTGTAGCCTTTTAATTATTCTTATAGCAAGGGTCTTGCTTTAGAGAGCGTCGCCATCTTGCGCCGCCATGTTTGTACGGCTGCCCGAACGGAAAACCCAGCCAGCCAGAGAGCGCGTTTCACGTTCATCAATAAACCA
>NC_140922.1:28741895-28769395 GCF_045865225.1 Trachurus japonicus | reverse complement strand
CCAAGCCTTTAACTTTGCACCAGCAGCAGCAGCACAACAACCACCACAAAAGCACCTCTTCAGATCATCTGAGGACAGGATGGTGGTGTCCTCCAGATCTGTCCATTTTCAATGAAAGAAGCTCATCTCTGAAGAATCTCTTCTCCCCAGAGAAGCATCCATCAGTAGATAACAAAAAAACACAACAAAAATAAAGCAAATGTTGAGTAAAAACTCAAAAACTCAGAGCTACCAGACTTTGCTGCTCCCAGTTGAAGCGCATGTTCCCAAATCAGAGTTGTTATATTCAATTAATGATTGTTGTATGTGTTGTGCTTTTCCTTTTCTAACTTAATTGAACTGGGAGCTGTAAACTGAACAAACCTGAAACCAGAGACTGCTTGCCAAAAAACTGACCCCAACGGGCACGTGCATCAGCGGTTTTGCATGAATTTACCTCTAAAACAACTCTGTCTGGTAACGTTCTGTTGTTATCTCATAGCGTGGTGAATGTGCAGGTCACAACTTGTCCACCAGAACGTTTTGGAGTTGTTGGATTGTGTATTTGATGAGTTTGATGAGGAAAACCAAGAAATCCCATGAGCCTCCGTAGCGTAGCTCTGAGCAGCTCGCGGCTCTGCTCCGCCATTCAAAAATAGCTTGCACCGACAATTAAAGGTAACGAACCTACTGCTATGACTATAGCGATTACTGTATGGCAATGGGCCAATTTGCCAAAATGTTCAACTATCCCTTTAACCAATACTTTACACTATGCTATAAATTTATTGGAGAAACACCTTTAAAATAGTTTCAGCAGAAATGGACCATCGGAAAATCTACTGCTGGTTTAGTTTAAGACAGATGTTCCTGATAAACTGTCAAATGAATGCTGTGAATGTTTTTCTTTCCGTCAACAAATCCCAAGACCGAAACCAGCCGTGAACACCTCCTTCCTGGTTGAACAGTGTGTGTGTGTGTGTGTGTGTGTGTGTGCGTGCAGCCTGCTGTGAGCCACAGACCTCCACTGCTCACACACATCGGTCTCACTGTGTCTCTGTGTCGACATTTTCCTTCAACACATGCAGCGTCCTGCCGAGGAGCTAAACGAAAACTGATCAATGACTCCTCCCCCCTTTATTCTCTGTCCTCTGCCTATAATCAGATTGATCTCACACAAAAGTTAATCTACAGTAGATGAACTCTCTCCTTCCTTCAACAGTAAAACGTCTTTTAGTTCATCATCTAATAATGTCGCACGTGATGATAACATATCAGTGTTGATGTGGTATTCTGCTGATAGTCTTTCTGTATTTATGCTCGTATCACAGAGCTCCGAATGCAGGATATCACTTCAATAATAAAGTATTTTCATGCTGCTGTATTATAACGTTTTGTGACTTTCATCCACCGCTGACACTCAGTACGTTTACATGACACTTAAACCGAATTATTGCCTTAATCCGACTATAACTGGACAACTGAGTGCATGTAAACGTGTTAGTCAGATTAATATCGGCGTTCTTCAACTCCGATTATGACGCCCATATAATGCGATTGGAATCCAGCTTTCTCCGGCATGTACACGCCTTAAAGGGACCCACCCTCATGTCGACTAAGGGCTGGGAGAATTTTCAGAGTCCTCCGTGAGTTCTCTGAGTTACGGGGGGGTCCGCGCAGCAGTATTTGTCCATATAATGGTTGTGAATGGTGTTCACTTTTCTTCGTTCAAAAAGACACACCAAAAAAACATCCAAATACCTCCATACTGCTCGTCTGTAATGTCCCTCTTGTATTGAAGCCCCGACATGAGAAATTGTTCCGCCGGTGACACAGGAAGAGCAGTGAACTGAGACACTGGGAGCTTCCGCTACAAACAAGCTTAAAACATATACTTATTTAATTTTTTTAATAATGGGGCTTCAATACAAGAGGGACATTACAGACGAGCAGATTGGAGGTATTTGGATGTTTTTTGGTGTGTCTTTTTGGACGAAGAAAAGTGAGCACCATTCACAACCATTATATGGACAAATACTGCTGCGCGGTTAGTAGATAATGAGTGAAATTCGAATTTTGGGTGAACTATCCCTTTAATCAGAGTTTGCTTCTTGTTACAACGCAGAAGAAAGATTGTTTGCTGTAACTGATCCTGCTGCCTTGAACGCAGCGAGAGGAGAGGAGAGGAGAGGAGAGAGAGCAGTCGGGTCCGGTCGTGTCTTACCTGCAGGTACTGAGGCGACGGCGGGGCGTACACACAGCTGTTCATTATGTAGGTGCGACAGTTGAGCTCCTGGCCTTTTGTCTTCACCGAGAGCTCCACGGGACTGTAGGCGCCTAATGTCACGTTCTCCTGACTGGGTGCACACACACACATAAACACATAAACACATGAACACAGACACACACATGTTGGATGTCAGTATCACAGGAAAACACCAGGGCCGAGTTGTTCCAAGGTAATCTGATCGGATTTTGGATAATGGATTGGATCAAATCTTGAATATGGGTTGTTCAAAACTAAAACACGGATTCTGAGATCGGATTAGATCACGTGATCTTGGTTTTAATTGAATTAAATTCAAACTGGTCCAAATAAACAATATTTATAATGTAGTATATATATATATACACTGATATTTTGCACCTGATTTTTAAATTTTAGTGTTAAAGAGAGAAGTTAACTTTTTGATTATTTTGGAAAAATAAAATAACTTTCCCCCAACTACTGGATAATTAAATGAAAATTGAAATTTGTATTTTGAAGTTTGAATTATAAACACATGGAGAAATATTCACAATGTGTTTGACTAATCTACTGCAAATTTGTTTTGTTTTTTATTCATTTGTTGCAGGTCAGATAACGTCTGGCTGTTTAAAAGACACGGAAGAAACAAAAAACAGCACAGAAAACAATAAATACACCTCATTTTAAAATAAACACACTGTGAGTGACCCCATGCTGCTGCTGTACCTGTTGTTTACCTACCCATCAGACTTCAGTGTGATGCACAGTCACATTTAGAGCACTCATTATCTGGATTTGGTCATCTTGAAAAGTTTTGATCTGGATGAGACCGATCCAATCCAACTTTGCTTTGAACAACTGGGATAAAAGTAAAGACGGTTCACGTGATCCTGGATAGTAAAAAAAGAGGATTTCAAATTTTTTCACAGTTTGATCCAGATTAAACCTTTTGAAAAAACTGAGGCCAGTACATTCGTCAAATACATTGTGATATTTTCACATTTTCACATTTCACATATCCATGTGTTTCAAATTCAAACTTCAGCTTTAAATTTAATTTAATTTGTGGAATCATCAAAAGTTCACTTTATTTACTTATTTAAAATCAGGTGCAAAATATAAATAAATAAATGTATAATACTACATTATAAATGTTGTTTATTTGACCACCAGTTTGAATTTAAATGAATGAAATGAAATCCATCCTGTTTCCACCAAACTGTTGGGATCTTGGGATCAGAATAATCCTGATTATTTTGGATCAAAGTTTTATTGAACTTCCTAAAAACTTTGGAACAACACAAACACGGGTCTGTCAGTCACTCTGCTCTGCTCTGAGCCGAGGAGAAAACTTTCCTTGTATCCTACAAGTTTTATCCAATGAGGAGAGAGAACGGCATGAAGGGCTGTGTGTGCAGCCAAGGGATGCGCCTGAATGTGGTGACGTAGGGACGAGGACCAATAGATCCATGACGAGGGCGGGGGCTGCTAACTCCGTCGGCTGACAAGACGTTATGGTGCGTTCAAGGCAACTCGTAACTCGTGTTTTTCCGACCTGTGAAGTCGAACCAGTTCGATCTGGTACGAGTTCACAGGTCGGAAGTTACGATTGGCCGTTACAGTGACTTTCACAGGTAAAACAGGTCGGAAAAACACGATTTACGGGTTGCCTTGAACGCTACAAAGTCGTAAGTCGTGACTTGAAGCTGTAATTTACGGTTTCAAAAGCCTGCCTGGAACGCAGCATTAGCCAAAACGACCGGATCGCTTACTTCTGCTTTAAATTGAGTAGAGCTGTTTTAAAGGGACCGTTACCTGTCTAGAGACTCCAGATCGGACATGTTCATCCTCCAGACGACGCCCCACACCTCGTCACCTGGGCTGTTCTCTATGGTGGCCACGCCTCCGTGCCACCGGTCGCTGGCCAGGCCTTTGTGGTTCCCAAACACCAGCTTATAGTCCTGGAAGGGAGAAAAAGCAAAAGAAGTCATGAGGACGTAGAGTATGTACTGTACGGCTGAGAAGAGCCGATCACACTGAGGCGGCGGCGGTACCTTCAGCCGGGCGACGCAGTGAACGGTGGCGGAGGGGTTCTTGAGCTGGAGCCGCTCCTTCAGGAGGTTGCTGCCGTATGCAAAGTACAGGAAGGTGTAGTTGTTCTCCATGTTGTCAGCAGGCTGTGGCAGGAGGAGGAGGAGGAGGAGGAGGAGGAAGAGGAGGTGGAGGAGGCGGAGATGAAGAAGTGGAGAGCCGAGCTGAGCCACAGCTGAGCGTCGGGAGGAGCGGAGGTGCAGGTGAGAGAGCGGGGACTGAAATGAAATGAAGCTGTGGCCTTCCAGCACTCACAAACCATTCTCATGCTAATCCCCCCGCGCTGCCGCCGAGCGCTATTCACACGCACAATACACAGTTTGCCTCGTGTGTTGAGCCAACAGCAGAGAGCACACACACACACACACACACACACACACACACACACACACACACACACACACACACACTCATATACACACCCACACACACAGAAATCTGGACTGCATGTAAACAACAGACACAGTAGCAACCGGAAACGAGTCAAATACGATTACTGCAACACAGCAATAAAAGCCCTGTTACGAAACACTGGATGACTTTTACTTTGAAACAATTACAGGAAGTGTTGGGTCAAAACTATAAACTGTAAATAAAAATGAGGCCTCGTATTAAAAAACACCACTATGACCAATACACCACATATTAATCAAAACGGGGATTAGAAATAAAGGCCTGTAACTTTAGCCAGGGCTCAAATAACCAAAGACGACACGACAAAATAAATATAGTTTTCAGTTTATTATAACTCAATAAATTAGAATATCATGGAAAAGTTTATTTACATCAGTAATTCAATTAAAAAAGGTTTCTACAAATTTGACAATGTGTATCATGTAAATAAATTATGCAATTAATCATTTGTTTTCATTATTTGGAATTTGTGTGCCATTATGTCACCAAATAATTTCCAGGAGATTGTACTGTAGCTATAGCGCACACAAAAGAATTAACCCAAATAACTTCAGATCACACCAAACCCAGATAAGTATTAACCCCTTCAGACCCGCATTTTTTTGGCTGAGCAAAAAAATTTTTTTTTTATGTATTCTGACTCCTCTCAAACATAAAAAAAAAGTGGAAAAAAAACATTTTTGCTAACTCATGTTTTTAATAGTATTTTTTCATGTCCATTCCAATGGACGCCAGGACTAAAAGGCTGTAAAATGTCAGAAAAACTTAAGAAAAATAAGGTTGTGTTTTTCCACATAGTAATCAATCAGTTATGACCTAAACATCTGGAACTGGATGTTTGCATGGTTTTGAGTTTGTGTGCAGTTCTAAACATGTACATCAACTTGATAGAAGCCTGCAAGAAGAGAGGAGGATGTCGCACTTGTCACAAAAGATGTGTTTTTTCATGTATAGTCTTCATCTGGTAGCCTCGTTGTTTTCATCATAATCTTGCATGTCAACCATGTCATACTGTACTTTAGGTAGAATATAGGTACAGTGGCAAGAAATAGTATGAACCCTTTGGAATTTCCTAGTTTTCTGCATGAATTGCTTTGCTTTCCATTGCAGGCCTGACGTTTGCCACTCCACAACACTAATGGGAAAATATTTCGTCGACTGTTGAAACTAAGATTTCATTTTTTGTATTTATTTTTTAAAGTAAAAGTTTATCAAGACTTCCTACAGGATAATGTCAGGGTGGCTGTCCACTAGCTGAATTCAGTAGAATAGCGTGATGCAGCAGGACAATGAGCCTAAACATTGAAGTAAATCTACAACCTAGATAATCTAGAGTAGCTTCAAAAAAAGAAAATCCACCTTTGGGAATGGCCCAGTCAGAGCCCAGACCTGAATCCAATAGGGATGCTATGGAATGACCTCCATTCACACCAGACATCCTAAGAACATGGCTGAGCTGAAGCAGTTCTGTAAGGACCAATGGTGTTGTGCAGTTCTGATCTGCAGCTACAGGAAACGTTTGATTGAGGTTTTTGCTGCCAAAGGAGGTTCAACCATGTATTAAATCCAAGGGTTCACTTACTTCTTCCACCTGCACTGTGAATGTTTATTGGACATGTTCAATGAAGACATGAAATATTATAATTGTGTGGAATTAGGTTAATCACATCGTGTTTGTTTATACTTGTGACTTAGATGTAGATCGGATCACATTGAATGGCTAATTAATGCAGAAAACTAAGAAATTCCATATTTTTTCTTGCCACTGTATACAGTATATTGTTTGATGTCTTCATAGGGTCTATGGGATGATCCTCATCAATTGGAGCATTCTAAAAAGGACGTGCCCATGATTGTAGTGAATGGCCTGTGACGCCACTTGATTTCTTCCTTCCTTGCTACTGTCATCTCCTCCTGTCCTCCTCTTTCACTATACTGTCTGTCTCCTCTATCTCAATCTCATCTGCCACATAAGTTCTTCTGGCATGCATGTACTATAACCTCTCTACTGTCCCTCTCTGAATCTAATAACAAAACAATCACATTTGAACTCATTTTATGTATTCTCACTCTCGAATACTTATCCATTCCATTTAGATAAGACATTAAATTGATGAAAACCACATACTAAGAATTAAAAACTGTCTTAATTTCTAAACTTAGGCCTACCACCTATCTCACTCCTGGTAACATCCTCCTCATTGCCTGAATTCAAGGAGTCAAGTTCAGATTTACGGGACGTTTAAGGGAGTCTTTGACACTCATTATTATGATTATGAGAACATTATGAACAAAAAATATATATTAAAAATGTTATAATCATGAATAAATAAACTGTTACACCATGCTTTACCTATGAAAAGCTTACAGGTATTTTGTTTCTTTATATACTGACACTAAGCATTTGAGTGTTGGCTTACCTCGCCTAACTCCTGATGTCCACTGCAATGGACATTGGACTTTGAAAAAATCCTACAAATTAATGATATGATATTTGTTTAAAATAACTTCAAATATTATGACTTGTAACAGTTAAAAGTATACTGACAGCAAATTGCTTTGGCCAGCATGAACATAAATTTATATTTTTGACTGAAAATGGGCGCTTCCTCCTCCCTCTCTGCAGTCGGTCCACCATGCTTGTCTTGTCCGATGTCTGTCACTCTCTCAGAGTGTGCTCAAAGTAATAACATGATTGTGGTTGGATAATCAGGACCCAATCAGTAACTAGCATTGCTGACATCATTGAATTACAGAGTATTTATTTGTTTAGAGACAGAACTATGTCATGTCCATTCCAATGGACGCAGGGTCTGAAGGGGTTAAGATAAATACATTTCCATATAATAGTTTCCATTTTCCATACTTTTCCAGATCTGGAAAAGTATAAAATCAAATTCCATACTTTTCCTTACTTGCATAGGAACCCTGTGAAACCAATACATTATATAGAGAATGAAACAGTTTGATTTCTTTTAAGTGTAATGGTTATGGCTTCACATTTAATGAAGACCTAAAATTCAGTATCTCAAAAAAAAGAGGAATATTACAACCATTAAAAAAAGAAAAGCACATATGGAAATGTTGGCCTTTTGAAAAGTATTCCCATTTATATGCTCAATACTTGGTTGAGGCTATTTGACTTTGGATTTTTCCATTAGGCTATATTCTAATTTATTGAGATGCACCTGTATATTTACCGTCCTGTGGTTGTCAGCCTCCGCCAGTAGTTTCCATTGGGATGTCGTATCCAAGAAGACAGGAGGGACAAGTTGAACCTATAGAGTAAAAGTAGTGAAATTTAATTTGAGATCAGTTACATTTTGTAGTAGTTTTTTAAACAATAGAAAAAAAATACAGGGGAGCCACTGACACCAAAACGCCCAAATGTGTGAAGATGCTCAAAACTGATGTGTAGCCTACACATGGCAATTTTTGATGGTTTTTATGTATAAATAAGTTATTTTCTGTCTTAAAATGTACAAATTTGATGCTTTAATGTGGACGCCAGAACAGAACACACTGTGCTAAGGCTCCAGCTTTGTGTTTTTATCTTTTTATGTTGATGTGCGTTTGTTTTGTTGTTTTTTTATCTATTCTGTTTTATAAACATTTTTTTGTTAAGGGGAACAGTATTTAAAGCAGAAGTAAGTGATATATTTGTGTTAATATAAGTCTTAAATAGTTCTATCTTCTGACAGCAATCACTTACATAGAGTGTTTGGTCTGAAACACGGGTCTGTCAGTCACTCTGCTCTGCTGTAAGCCGAAGAGAAAACATTTATCGTATCCTACAGTTTTTATCCAATGAGGAGAGAGAACGGCATGCAGGGCTGTGTGTGCAGCCAAGGGACGCCGTGAATGTGGTGACGTAGCGACGAGGACTGTTATGGTGCGTTCAAGGAAACTCGTATTTTTCCGACCGTGAAGTGGTACCAGTTCGATCTGGTACGAGTTCACCGGTCGGAAGTTACAAGTGGCCGTTAGTGACTTTCACCGGTAAAACAGGTCGGAAAAACACGAGTGGGTTGCCTGAAACGCTACAAAGTCGTAAGTTGTGACTTGAAGCTGTAATTTACGATTTCAAAAGCCTGCCTGGAACGCAGCATTAGCGAAAACGACCGGACCACTTACTTCTGCTTTAATTTTTCATGTATATTGGTGCAAAATCTGTGACCTAACTAGCCTGTATGTAAAACAAAAAAGGTTTCCTATAATAAGTGGATGCAGCCGAGTTAATGTGTTACAGGAAATGTGTTTTTTTCCTTCCTTTTGTAATTTTCCCCTGTGTTTTTTTTTCTTTATGGCAGATCACTGCTGAGTTTCAGTGTTTGTATATCTTAACTTGAAGAGGGAACTGCTTTTACCTCCGTGGTTTTACCCGGTCATTAACCTTACACGCCTCTGTCTCATGAAAACCATCCAGCAGCCACATGTGACCGACGATGAGTCATCACGACTTTGTCATACTCAGCTACAGAGGATAATAAACCTGTATTTTGTCCTTATCACAGTAAAACCAAACCACTCACACAATTTCAAATAAAAAACAGAGTACAGTAAAAACACGCCGCAGTGACACACATGCTTTTTGTGTGTGTGTGTGTGTGTGTGTGTGTTTGTTTCACAATTACTGTAATTTTATAACATTCGCTCTGCGGATCAGCACATTCCTGCTACTGTACCTTGACAGCTTCTTGTATGTGTGTGTGTGTGTGTTACAGACGTCGACTGACTCCGCCGGTGTGTGTGTTGTACTTTACACTGTATCACCTCATGCAGAAAACCAAACCAGTGTGTGTATGTGTGTGTGTGTGTGTGTCGGTGAGCTTTAACGGTCTTTAAAGGACGATTGCGTGGGAGTATTTATTGTTATACTTGATAACAAACAGATGATCAGACACTGCTCATTGTCATCTTATCTAATGTGTTTAGAGTTTATTATTTAAAGGCTGCGGATGGTTTGATATCTCAGCAGGCTCTCGTCAATCATCTGGTGACAAAGTCTGATCATATAATAGATTAATAATAAACTGTTTATCCTGTTCAGGGTCACAAACATCACTGAGGAGCCTCTCTCATTAGCCAGCTCATGCCAATGACTGATAGATACCACAATCAAACATTAACACGCCCGCTGCTTCACTCATAAATTAAACTGACTCAGTAATTGTTGTACGTATTAATAACATGTATAAATCAATAAACTAAATACGTACACGCCTTCTTTTTTTTTTTTTTCGCTAACAAGCACTGGTCAAAACTGAAGGCACTTTTCCAAAACATCTTTTCATTGTATTTAGTAGGCTTAAAGTATGTGTGACAGTGAATGAATGAACCTGAATGAATGAAAGAATGAATGAGTACATTCACAAATGTAAACATCCTGTGCTGTGAACCATGTTTCCAAACAAAATCACTCTGTAGTCGCTCCCTTTTTTTCTGTTTGTCAGCAAGAAACAGGACACCTGTGTTGGCTTTCTGTGAACATAACCACCTGTAATAATTACCTCATTTGATTGTAATTCTTTAAATATGCTTTGATGGTGTGATGATTTCAGGTTTGACCAATGTATAATAGCAAAAAACAACAACACCCTAACCCTAACCCATTTAAAACATAAACACATTAGGATTTAGTGTGCTAACAATATCCCATAAACCTTATGTAAACATAGATAGCAATACCTGAGTTAGCATTCACACACACAGTTCAGGGCTGCAGACTAACTTTTTTTTTTCACAATGAGCACAGTGGCCATCTAACTTTCAATTTTAGGAGCGCAAGCAGAAAATTTAGGGCTGAACATCGTGAATCGTCTTGCAAAGCAAATATTCACATTTCCTATTCAATCTTGATCCTCACACACATTGGCCTGACAACTCTAAAGCAGATACCAGATTCTTCTGTCGCCTTTTCCACTTTTAACCAGTGTTAAAACAACCAAAAAACAAAACAAAACAAAACAGCAAATTTACTGGCTGCACATGCACAACTAGATGAAGAATTAACTTGCACTGTCTCAAATTTTAGGGGCAAAATGCCTCCATTTTGGGGCAGTCTGGAGCCCTGCAGCTTGGAAGCATTAGTTCAGCAGTGAGTGAGTCTGTGTGTAACAGACAGTAGAAACTAGATTAGATAATATGATAGTAATTTGAAATATTAAAAATATCAGATATTACAGTAAGTATTATGCTATAAGTTAGGCTACTTACAGCAAAACAAAACCAAACAAAAACATCAGGCTTTACCACTAGCAGTACCCTATAGACCAGAGGTCTTCAACAGGGGGTCCGTGACCCCTAGGCGGTCTGCGGAGGTGCTGCAGGGGGATTTCTGGTGGATTAGACAATGTTTTATATCTTTTAGTTTCCACTTTTATGTTTCAAATAAAAACATCAATTTGAATATCTTGCGTGCATGATTATCATGCAGTTGACAGACATTGTTGACACTGATATTGGCATTAAAAATGGCAGTAGCATGGCTGCCCTACTCACTGCACCTTGTACACGTTTAAAATAAAAACACAATATGAATCTGTATATTATTTGAATAGCTTAGTATTGAATGCACAATAACAAGCTGAATTTATACATGGTACTGGGCCCAGTTTAATAAAAAACACTAGTGGGTCTCTGCTCCATCTCTTAATCAGTTTGGGGGTCTTTGGCCTGAAAAACGTTGAAGACCCCTGAGTAAACATAATGTAAACAGAGAATGCTAACAGATTAGCTCAGTTAGCATTCCACAAACCACTAGCTCCGGTAGCTAACGTTAGGTCATTAATGGGTGAATCTGTGCGTGACAAACAACAGAAACCAGCTTAAATACTACAAAACACTAAACACTTCAATATTACAAACACTCAGTACGAATTAATGACGGTATTTTACACTAAACTTACACTTTGAGTTGACAACTTCTCCCAGGAAGACGGAGCCACGGCGCTGTTGGTTACTATAGTAACAGGTGCATTCTCGCACCCTAGGACCCCACAGAGCAACCTGGGCTGACCAAAGCGGTGCCTGACGATAAACAACACTTTCCCGAATATAGGCTAATGAGGAATTCATGGCAGTAAATCTCAATTTCATTCGGTTCACCTGCCTGATAAAAAAATATCTATGAAACTGGAACCATTATTGAATGAATGAATGAATGAATGAATGAATGAATGAATGAATACAAGATTATTTAAACACAGAATAAAAGAAGAACAACAGTAAAATACAAGACAACAACGCAAAATAAAACAACAATGAAACTTAACAATTATTCATGTTCAAAGGGATATTTAATCAATCTATATCTGTAGGCTATATGATTAGGCTACTAATACTGTACATGTTAGTGAAGTATCAAAAATTAGGGAATAATGGACTCCATTTATGTTTAAATATATTTCAGATTTATGAAAATATGTGTAATGTGTAGGCTATAATAGTTATATACATGATATATGTCAAAGTATGTATTACACATTACACATTAGTTGCATCTTTAAGGATGAGTGAATTACCTTCATCAGTGTTTCTCATCTGTCCCTGATGATGCAGAAATGAACTGACGAACCTTTGAACACTCATTAAGAAACATCCATCCTGTTGGGAAAGAATAAACCCTGTAATTGTTACAGTAACAAATGATTTAGTTTTTCTTCACTTTAGATTTTAATGGTGCCGCCTGGCTTTGCTCAGCAGATGGCAGCATGCACACAGTGATGCAGTTTCCACACATTACCCACAGTCCTGTAAAAGTTTACAAAATCTTAAATAGGCTACTGTCAAAGATTAAACCTCTAACAGTGTACTGTTGTAATGTGGCATTAGAGCAGATTAAGCCAAGTAGCTTCAGAGACAATGAGAGACAAAACTCTCAGACTTTTTATCCTTGAAATTCTGACTTTTTTCTCAGAAATTCCTTTTTATCTCAGAATCTTTTAACAAAAATCTCCGTTGTTGGTCCTAATGCTCTTCCGTATGTGATATGTAGGTACGCAGCAGTACACCCACTTCAAATGCATTAATATTTCAGTATACCCACTAAGACAAAATGATGTGATACACACAGCACAGCAGCTTTGATAAGAGATGTTTATTTTAAACAAATATACAGAGCTTAACTCCCAGGACCAGCCCCCTCTGGGAACTATACTGTCTACAGTCAAGTGTTGCATAGGTTTGTTTGTTGGGTGCACGGTCCGATGGAGGACAAGGTGTTTGAGTTGTGTCTGGTCTAAACTACTCGATGACTCTGCAGAACCGCCCACAAAAAGACAAAAACACATCGGATACATGGAGGCTCTGGCTCCAGTGTGACCCTGATAAGTGGAGTCAGTGAATGGAAATAAATTCACTTCTAATTGAGATAAATGGACGTTCTTATTGATTTAAATGAAAAGTCCGCTGCTGTAAATACAGTAAATACAACAAAATAAACAGGAGTTTCTCACTTACAGTCAGTGATAATGGGAACCAAGTGGTTTAATTGTCTCACCATGAGTTATATTAGACTTTATAAGAAGCTTTAACTATATAAGCTGGAAATAAACTAAGACTCTAAAGAAACAACTCACTGTGAGTTCTGCTGTCTGTCGACGTGTTAAAACATCATTTGTGATACAATACAGTGCTGTTATAGCAGAGAGTCATGAGTTCACCTTCGCTGCAGTAGTAGGTATTTCAGAGGCACATATCCTGATTATCTGACCTGGACACAGAGAAGCACGAGGAGAGACGAAGACGAAGACGAAGACGAAGAGGAGGGAGGAGGAGAAGGAGTGTTTTGTTTGTTTTTTTCCTCTGCACTGACCCGTTAAAGCTGAAACCTGTTGTTTCCATCTCTGAGTGAATGTTCAGCTGGTTGGATGTGAACAGCTGAGCGCCTTCTGCAGATGAAAACTGTGACTGTGAACTTTGACATGAAGAGATGAGCTCAGATTTAAAAAGAAATCCTCTGTGTCTACATTAGTTCACACATTCACATTGACATAACACACACACACATATGGGTCATCCTATGGAAATCTCTGTTTTTCTGTCATTCGACTTTACAGCACTATCACACTTTATTTAGTTACAATTTATTGATATAAAGTAAAAATTTAATGTTATTTGAATAGTTGAACCTTATTGAACCATCAATCTGGGATTATATGTCTCTTAATCACTTACATAAAATAATAAATTCATCCATATCATGATCTATAGAAGGTGAATTTTTGACTCTGAGGTCAAAAACCTGTGTTTTTTTATGATTTAAACTGCAAAAATGTGTGAATAACGATCAAATATATGATGTAAAAGACATACAAAACTGAAATGCCAAATAAATATTATGCAGAAATGTAATAAAAGAAGCAATCCTCTCGATTTATGTCACTGGTGTTACCACATAACAAAACTCTTATTTTGAAATTATATTAAAAATTCAGGTTTTCATCATAGTTTGATGTGGAGCTTTTGCGCAAAGTCACTGGTTTGACACACTTTATTCTTTGGGAATTGCAAGAAAAAAAAACAAACAAATTGATTAAATACCTTTTGGATTTAGAAAACACATTTTTCATGAAGGAAGGAAACACCAGTGACTCCACACGACCTTATTTAAAGCTGTTACGTGAGTTAATTTGCATATGATATACCCAAAGTGATGTGTTTGCAAAAAATGCCTGAAAAAAAAAACAATTTTTTAATCATTATTTTGGCCTTTATGTGCATCCATACGCCCTATGACTTAAATAATTATGTGGCTTAAGTGTAGATGTCAAAATAAAATACATCAATAACCTTCAAAAATGTATGTTTCTATAGGATGACCCATATAAAGTCCACTGATGAGCCAAAACATTATGATCTGAAGGTCACATGACCTCACACACACACACACACACACACACACACACACACACACACACACACACACACACACACACTGTGACGCCGACACCTGCTTCCTTCTTCCTCCTCCTACATCCAGCGCGTTTTTTTCTTTTTTTAACCGATGAGGATGATGTGTTCACTGACAGTTATAATAAACCAGAGTTGTGAGAGTTGATCCCTTCCCCTGTGAGGAGGAGGAGGAGGAGTCGTAGTCGTCTCCTCCGTGTCGCAGCGCATCGTCGTTGTCGTATCTACTGTACAGAGAATTGTGCAAATCCATCGTGACACCTGTTGAGTTGTGCAAACGGCTGAAACATCGTGAGAGGCAGTAGCTGAGTCCTGTTGTTAGTGTGTGTGGAAACTTGTTGTCACATCTTGTCTCACGTCACAGGACAAGAGAGGACAGGACAGGACAGGACAGTCAGTGTGTCCACCGTCCACTGGAAGTCTTTGGGTCTTTGGCACCTCTTCTTCTTCTGGCACAAGTCAAGTCCCGATCGCCCTCCTTCATCACGGCTCCTGGTCATTGAGCTTTCCACAGAGGGTTGTGGTACACCCAGCCTTCTCCCTACACACACACACACACACACACACAGAAAAATTAACAAATTAACAACTTAAAAAAAAACAGATTTGACTCAAGAGCTATCAGGTTGTTACAATTCTGCAGGAACGAGCTGTAAAAACCTGGACATCGTGTCCTGAGCTTCTTTAATGTGACTGAAATAATTAATTTCACATGTTATTCAACAATATGTGATACACCAGTAAATAGTCTGGCCCTTCTTCTAGATTTGTGAGGAAAAAAAAGAATTTGACTGATTTTTAGATAAAGTTGCAAGTAGTAAATAATTAAAGGGGGTGTGAATACTTTCTGTACGCACTGTGTATAGATTTTTTTCCTCAAATATGTCCAGCATGTATGAATAAGTATGTTAATATTTCAGCCATAAATATACTGTATATCCATGACAACGCCTGTCAGCGTAGTGTATATTATACACAGTGTGAGACCACTGTGGAGATATGAAGATTAACACATTAAAAAAATATATGTATCATGAATTATTATTTATATTTCATATGTTTCATGTTTCATATGTTTGTGTTGTTATGTCTCATTTTAATAAACCTACATATTATGTAAAGTAAATAAATATCATCTTTTACCCTACAAAAATGATCATATAGACATTTTAAGATACAGTATGTAAATGTCAAAAAGAGGAGGAGAAACGCCCGCACACTCTCTATACTTGCAAAGTGTAGACAGGCTGCGGATGTTTTTCCTTTTTTCTGCTTGTCTATTATTGTTTGTGTTGTTTTTTTTTCTTTGTAGTATAAATAAAAAAAAGAAGAAATTTCAGGTTGTTCATAATGTTTTGTAAAAGGATAGTTCATTAACTGTAAACATCCTATAAGGTCAGCTACTTGTACTTCTTAACACTTGTTCTTGTTTTTTTTTTATTATAGGTTATCATGTTATTATTTTACTGGTCCGGCCCACTAGACTAGAGATCAAATTGCGCTGTTTGTGGCCCCTGAACTAAAATATGTTTGACGCCCCTGTCTGCTCGCCGTGCTGCTCCTCACCTCCTTGACGAAGTACTTGGGTTTCCAGGAGACTCTGGCGGCCGCTCTCTGTTTGCCCTCACTGCGCTGCCTCTCCTCCAGACAGTGTTTGTGCTCGGTGGCGGCGTCCATGTTGCCCGACTTCAGAGACGCCGTGACGTGCTGCCACAGACGCCTGGAAGACAGGAAACACCACGACGACAACAACAACTATCAGTGTGACATCATCATCACAGGTGAGTTTTTACATATGTGTGGTTCAGTCGATCATGTGTATGGGGTTTGTCATTACAGATATCTACAATTCAGTTGCAGATATCCGCTATGTTAATTACGGATATCTGTAACTGAATTACGACTAGTACTAATTCCAGTTTGAGATATCTACAACTTGATTCTGACTAGTCATAATTCCAGTTCAAGATATCTTTAATTCACCTCAGTTAAAGATATCTACATGTCCCTTTTCAGATATCTTAAATTAAAGCAGAAGTAAGTGATATATTTGTGTTAATATAAGTCTTAAATAGTTATATCTTCCGACAGCAATCACTTACATAGAGTGTTTGGACTGAAACACGGGTCTGTCAGTCACTCTGCTCTGCTCTGAGCCGAGGAGAAAACATTTATCGTATCCTACAGTTTTTATCCAATGAGGAGAGAGAACGGCATGCAGGGCTGTGTGTGCAGCCAAGGAACGCCGTGAATGTGGTGACGTAGGGACGAGGACTGTTATGGTGCGTTCAAGGAAACTCGTACGAGTTCACCGGTCGGAAGTTATGAGTGGCCGTTATAGTGACTTTCACCGGTAAAACAGGTCGGAAAAACACGAGTGGGTTGCCTGGAACGCTACAAAGTCGTAAGTTGTGACTTGAAGCTGTAATTTACGATTTCAAAAGCCTGCCTGGAACGCAGCATTAGCGAAAACGACCGGACCACTTACTTCTGCTTTAAGTTTTGACTAGGTGAAATTACATTATTATGGCAAGCGGATTTACAGTAACATTTAAAAGCTAAGTTTGACTATCCGGAATTAACATTGTAGATATCAACAACGTCTTTCTGATTAGTCGTAATCACATTTTGAATAGTTGGATTTTTCATTCAAGATACCTGTAATTCAGTTTTGCCGAGTCAAAAAGAACATTTCAGATCCACAACTACTTTCTTCCTAGGACAAATGATGTCACTTTTGCCATTCATGTGTATGGGGTTTGTCATTACAGATATCTTTCAGGTACAGATATCCGCTATGTGAATTACGGATATCTGTAACTGAATTACGACTAATTCCAGTTACAGATATCAACGTCATTTCACCTACTCAAAACTTAATTTATTTTAAGATATATCTGAAAAGGGACATGTAGATATCTTTAATTGAGGTGAATTAAAGATATCTTGAACTGGAATTATGACTAGTCAGAATCAAATTGTAGATATCTCAAACTGGAATTACTAGCCTACTAGTCGTAATTCAGTTACAGATATCTGTAATTCACATAGTGGATATCTGCAACTGAATTGTAGATATCTGTAATGACAAACCCCATAATAGAATAGAATAGAATGCTTTTATTGTCACTATACACATGTACAATGAGATTCATTCCTTCAGTGCAAACATATGCATAGATTAAAAAAATAAAATAAAAAAATCCAAAAGATAAATTCCAATAATGAATAATATATCTATGTATCATAAGAAAAAATAAGTTATAGTATATAAAGTATGGATTATTATGAAAAACTGCACAGCATAATGGCGATATTGCACATTCGATATTACACATGAATGGCGAAAGTGACGTAATTTGTCCTACGAAGAAAGTAGTTGTGGATCTAAAATGTTCTTTTTGACGAGGCAAAACTGAATTACAGGTATCTTGAATGAAAAATCCAACTATTCAAAATGTAATGACGACTAGTCAGAAAGACGGTGTTGATATCTACAATGTTAAATCTGCTTTTTCATACAGTACAGTAGTCGATCGGTTTGTTGTCGCTGTATGGATCAGGTACTGATGAATACCACCTGACAGGTTTGTTCCTTTGGATCCGGAGGGAAAGTTTTCAGATATAGATGAAGTGTGAGTTGTAAACACACACACACACAAACACATAGACACTCGCCTGGACTCGTACTGGTCCTGCCTCTCCAGGGGCCGGATCTTCTTCTTGACGACCGGCAGCTTGGACGTGTCGATCACCTTGTTCTCTCCGTTGTTGTAGGTGAACTCCAGGACGCCGTTCCACTCGCCCTGCGCCTTACACACCACGTTACCTGTGTGGTTGTGTTTCACCTCCGCCGTCACTCTGACAGAAACACACACACACAATCAGACACACACACAGTCAGGAGTTTTAACGCTGCCTTTCCTGCTTCACTACTGTAATTTATCATTTCTCAAACGAAAATCAAAGATGACACACAGACAGCTTCTTCTTTTATCAGTTTTTACTCTTTTATTAATAAGTTTGTGACGCTAAGGAATTAAAGTAGCTGATATGTCATGAAAAACAAACATTAAAACATATTCGCTACAGTTTGTTTTTATTCTACAGGTTCAGGTACAGTCAGCTCATCCGAAGAAGATTTTATATTTTTCATTTGGCAGCTTTTCTTAATGTTTGTTGAAGATATACTATATATAGTACTTTAAACTTCTTTATGGTTTTATTTTTTAATGTCTGGCTATGTGAACTCTGTATTTTATACTGTTACAGTAATAAGTCTGGTACTCAAGGGAAGGTGAGGTGGGGTTTAGTTTATTTTGTTTTGAACTTGTGTTAAACTGTAAATTGTAAAAACAAACTAAAAAGACCTTGATCAATATACATATATAATATTTTTCAATACTTTATTTGCAAAAAAATATAGTTTCAGACCATAAAATCTTACTTTTTTTTTAAGTATTCAAGTATTTAACTACTTTAAGTACATTTTCCCGATGATATCTTATATTTCATGTACATATATGTACGTTTGGTTTAACACAGTGGGTTTAAGTGAGGAAAATTGTTTTAAGAGTTTTGCAGAACTTGTGTCTAAATACTGATATTTCACCACAAAAAGAGAGGTTATCCAATAAATGTGTTCAGGCCTCTGAAGATTTAGTTCAAAAAATTGAAATTAGTGTTTTAGCAATTCAGAAAAGCTGTAATATATATATAATTATGTACCAGACAGGGTTGTGTATACCTATATTTGTTGTTGCTTCTTTAGTTAGGGTAAGATGTATTTAAAACAGAAGCATGTTGTTTTTTTTACTGTACGGCCAATATAATGTTTTGTTTCAGTACATGTTTTTAAATTGAATCACACCTCAGACTTAGTTTCTGTTATCTCAGATCATTAGTGTCGTCACACCTGTCGCACTCACTCATCTCTGTAAAACCCACCTGTGCACTTTCCCTCCGTAGAAGGGTTTGGTGTGGAAGGTGACGGTGGCGGAGTATCCGCTCTTGGCACAGTTGATGGTGACCTTCCCTCCGAGCTCCACCCAGGGCACGGTGAGGATGGAGCGGGCGTAGGCACAGGGCAGCGTGAACACGTACTCCTCGTCGTGCTCCAGCAAATACAGCACACCTGGAGGACGCAGAGCAGAAAGGTGAAGGCTCATTTTCATTTTTTATTTGTGCATTTGATTAAAAAAGAGAGAGATAGACAAGGACAAACACCAAAAAATAAGAAAGATGCACAGCTTGGATGAAGAAACCCGCAAGGGCTTGAGACATCTGCCACAAAATTTACAAATTATAATTTACAGCCATACATATACTTAAAATAACTCAAAGAGAAAATGAAATGTGGAAAAAAATAAATAAATTACACATTTGCACTGCTTTCACACACTGTTATCATACCTCATTGTACAGTACTGTACTCAGGATCAAGGATCAAGGTTAAAACTGAAAATATATAATTCCTAAAGGTCAATATAATATAGCAGCTGATGATGATGTGGGGTTTGGTGACTGGTCTGTAGACCTGAAACTTCTACAAAAACAGAGTAATTATATTAATAAAGTAATAAAGTAACCCAATTAATAAAGTAATTCCTATTTGTATTCATAATTCAGACATTATTATAAAATAATAATAATAAAATGATGGCGAAAAGACATTATCATAAATGTGAAAGCCTGTCAGTGTGATAATGATGGCTAATGGTGGGATCTTTTATATCAACACCGACCAAAAACCATGTAAGATGTTGGATTTTAGTGTATTTGTGGACAAAAACTAAAGAATAACATATGTATACGGGCTTATTAACAGGAAGAATTCAAAGGAACATCCTCAGTAAAGCAAAGCTCGATTGCATGGATGATGCTGAATCGACCTGGTGTCTGTGTTTATCTTCATCCTGAACATCAGAGGAGCTCGATCAGCTTTGCCTTTGAGTTTGTTTGTCCTTCCTGAGCTCCCGTCCAGCCCTGTTCCCCCCTCCTCCTCCTCCTCCTCCTCCTCCTCCTCCTCCTCCTCCTCCTCTTTCCCTCGCTCCCTGCTGCTTATGTAACAAACAGCTGTCCTGCGCCCAGGTCTAACACAGCCACATCTGGTTCACCAACACACACACACACACACACACTGACACACACACTGTACATTCTCCATCAGTCTTAAGGAGCTTCGTGGAGCCTTCGCTGGCCAATGGATGAACCAACCACACTGTACTGCTTTATTCTGACACACACACACACACACACACACACACACACACACACACACACACACACACACACACACACACACACACACACACACACACACACACACGTTTAGGTAGTGAACAGCTGCCGACTGTCAAACAATGATATTCGCACCAGTTAACTCAGCAGTGAGTCCCTGAGGCCGAGACATGTGATGATGATCATAATGCAGTGTTGGATGATGATGAACACATGATTGTTCGGATGTCACCATGAACAAAACTAAACGATCAACTCATTTTAAAACGAGGAAAAAAACCAAAAGTGATCATAGTTTTTGCAGTGTGACACTATAAACATCTGATGAGATGTGTGATAAGACAGAAACACTGTTGGTGGAAGTCTATCTTTCTAACAGGATATGAAAAAGAAACTAGGCTATAGGCTACTGTACGTCAGAGAGCAGATTACACCTGTAGCTACGCCTGACCGTCACCGACAACTTAAGCCTCGACTGGTAACAAGTATGAGGACCGTTGTGGTGAGCTAGCTAATGCTAACTTCTGCTAGCGGTAGCGGTTAGCATCCGCCGCTAACACCGTCTTCCTAGCTCACCATAATGGCATTAACAACATAACACCGGAGGCTCCTGTTGTTGGTGACAGTTGGGCCCACGGCTCCAGCGCTTCTCTCGGACTGTATTTCCTTTCCTTTGCAGTCTTGACAACTGCTGCTCTCTGGGGCAGTTGAACCCGAGAGGAGGCGCCCAGATTGAAGGTTTTGTTTACAGACTATACCTTTAAAAAAATATTTATGTGTTTTTTTTTTTGGTTTGCTCCTGGAAAAACGAGCTCCTTTAATTTATAGTTATATATATATATATATAGTAAGCAGAATATTTGTGTTAATATAAGTCTTAAATAGTTATATCTTCCGACAGCAATCACTTTTATAGAGTGTTTGGTCCGAAACACGGGTCTGTCAGCCACTCTGCTCTGCTGTAAGCCGAGGAGAAAACTTTCCTTGTATCCTACAACCTTTATCCAATGAGGAGAGAGAACGGCATAAAGGGGCGGTCCTCTCTGTGTGTGCAGCCAAGGGATGCGCGTGAATGTGGTGTCGTAGGGACGAGGGCGCCGGGGACTGCTAACTCCATCGGCTGGCAAGAAGTTAGCCAAAACGACCGGATCGCTTACTTCTGCTTTAAGTTCAGGAAGTAGTGGAGCTGTGCATAGAGCCCATTGAGCTCGTCCCCTCACCTTCTCCGACCATGGACACGCCCACCGACATGCCCATGAACTTGCTCTTGGTCCAGACGTGTGTGTTGACGCACATCCTCTTCTCTTTGCACTCGCAGTAGAAGCCCGACACCGGCGGGTGGTGGGACACCTGCTCCGCCACAAAGCGAACGCAGTAGCAGTCCGAGTGTCTCCTGCCCTGCTCCTCCTCCGTGACCCCCCTCTGTGACGTCCTGGTGGTTGTGGTGGCGGGGTTCGGGTTCGGGTTGGGGTTTGACGCTGAGGTGGTCGTCCTGAGAGTTCGGACCCGGTCCCGAGGGACAAACCAGGAGCAGTGGAAGTTCTCGCCCAGGATCGGGTTGTAGGGCTTCTTGGCCACGGCGCCCTTGCGTCCCTCGTGGAAGGCGGTCAGGTAGTACTCCACGAAGCGGATGATGCGCTCCTCGGGCGTGCAGCCGGACGTGATGGACAGGAACATGTCGGGGTGAGCCATGAAGTTGGCGTACATCTCCAGCAGGGAGCGCTTCTCCAGGATGAAGGTCGGAAGGACGACCTGAGAGAGAGAGAAAGAGAGTTTAAACACGAGGTCTGATTGGTTGAGTGACGAGATGAACCTGATTCATAAAACACCACGAACATGAAGATGAGTTCTGTTACTGGGAGAAATTACAGCTGTCAACCAACCAACCAACCAACCAACCAACCAACCAACCAACCAACCAACCAACCACAACCAACCAACCAACCAACCAACCACAACCAACCAACCAACCAACCAACCAACCAACCAACCAACCAACCAACCAACCAAACCACAACCAACCAACCAACCAACCAACCAACCAACCAACCTACCAACCAACCAACCAACCAACCACAACCAACCAACCAACCAACCAAACAAACCACAACCAACCAACCAACCAACCATCCAACCAACCATCCAACCAACCAACCAACCAACCAACCAAACAAACCACAACCAACCAACCAACCAACCATCCAACCAACCATCCATCCAACCAACCAACCAACCAACCAACCAACCAACCAACCAACCAACCAACCAACCAACCAACCAACCACAACCAACCAACCAACCAACCAACCAACCAACCAACCAACCAACCAACCAACCACAACCAACCAACCACAACCAACCAACCACAACCAACCAACCAACCAACCAACCACAACCAACCAACCAACCAACCAACCAACCAACCACAACCAACCAACCAACCACAACCAACCACAACCAACCAACCACAACCACAACCAACCAACCAACCAACCAACCAACCAACCACAACCAACCAACCAACCAACCACAACCAACCAACCACAACCAACCAACCAACCAACCAACCAACCAACCAACCAACCAACCAACCACAACCAACCACAACCACAACCAACCACAACCAACCAACCAACCAACCAACCAACCAACCAACCAACCAACCAACCAACCAACCAACCAACCAACCACAACCAACCACAACCAACCAACCACAACCAACCAGTCAATCAATCAATCAATCAATCAATGACAGTTATGACAGTTATCCACTGTGATCCTCATCCACCTGTTGGATGAAATGAAACATTATACTTTCCTGTTCCATTGATGTGTTTCCTTCATCATTATCAATAACTGTATCATCATCAATACTTCTTCATCATCATCATCATCATCATCATCATCATCATCATCATCATCATCATCATCATCATCATCATCAATATATTCTTCATCATTATCATTTTCTTCATCATCAATAGCTTCTTCATCTCCATCATCACACACTTTGTTGTCATCTTCATCATCATTATCACCATTATGTCAATCATCATCGATATCTTCATCATTATCATAGTTTTTTCCATCATCCATATCTTCTTCATCACCATTATTATCACCATCATCATCATCATTATCTTCACTATCTTCATCTTCATCGATATCTTTCCATCATCATCATCATCATCATCATCGTCTTCTCCATAATTATCATTATCATCTTATCAATATCTTTATCATCGCCACCATCTTCCTCATCATTATGATCATTGTTTTCATCATCATTATCTTCTTCATCATCGTTGTCATCACCATCATCTTCGTCATTACCTCCATCATCACTGATATCTTAATTATCCATCATCATCATCATCATCAATATCTTCATCATCACCATTATTATTTTCATCATCAATGTCTTTATCATCTTCATTGATATCGTCATCATCATCATCATAATCTTCTCATCAATATCTTTATCATCACCACCATCTTCATAATTATCTCAACCTCCATCACCATCATATGTTCTTCATCGTTATTCTCATCATCATCATGATAAGGACTGAACCATCCATGAATAATCTGGATCACGAGCCCCTCACTCGTTGATAATCCCCCCCTCCCTCCCTCCCATGTGCTCTGAGGTATTCGAGGTCGCCCCTCCCGTCTGTTTCTTTCTGTTTCTTCACCGTTTATCAGCGTTACATCTCTGTGATCCGGAGTACTGGTCCGTCAGTTAATCAGGCTGAGCTCACTGGTCTGAAACAGTCGACTCAGTCACATGATCGGAGACTGAGGCCGCTGAGGGGGGAGGAGGAGGAGATGCACACAACCGACAACATACACTTTGTCATAGATAGACACACTGGTGGACGACTAAAGCTTAAACGTAGAGAGTGGCCTTTTCATTCATCACTTCTGTAGGATCAATTTCAGCATTTACTTTGTGTTTTACTTTTGGTGAACTTCCTTCAAAACAGGAAGTGGTTGATTCTGATAAAGTGAAGCAGTACAAAATTATTGAGATTTTACTACAAAATATTCAGGCGAGCTTTCCAAAATGTCCATTTTTGGCACAGCTTGGAACCACCTGCCACTATAAACCATTGTTTAATCTTTATTTTCACACAATTTGCATAAACTAACTGAAAAAGAATCAACCGGGACTAAATAACAAGTCCTTTCTATGCCCTCTGTGTCCATCTGCGTAAAGAGAGCAACTTATTTGGGTGCAGTTACGCCTGGCTCTATCTCTGCAGCGGATTGGTTGATTCGAGTGATTGACAGCTCATTCGAAACGTTAGAGCCAATAGAATGAGGCTATACCCACGTTGGTGTGATTGACAGTACTGGCAGCCAATCAGAATCAGCCAAATCCTGACATGTGTGACGCGCAGGCTGTTGTGTGCGGCGCTCGTAAAGGTTCCCTGGCTCCTAAAGCCCGTCCGGACCGATTTAGATGTAACACCGGTCAAAGGTCAAATGGAAATATTGTGGATTTACCCATAAAACAAACTTTTTACGGCAAAACAGCAAAGGTAAGAGGACATTTACAACCATGTTTTGGCCAAGCAGTGTCTGTGTTTGCTCGACTTTGCTCGTTTTTGGCTTCTCTCTCTGCCGTGCTGCTGCTAGCTTCTGTGTTAGCCGCGGGTGCTATGTATCGTTCCAATCTTTGTATCCGGCTCTTTCAGATGAGGGGTAGCTGATGTGTTTTGCATAATGTACAGTAGTATACGAGCCAGAAATGTGGCGACTGGGTCCACACAGAGGTGCTTCATGAAGTTTGATGTTTAGGGTGAATTCCGATTCTCCCCTTAGCCCTAGCCCTTGGCCCTAACCCTTCGTTTTGCGCGTTCACGTGAAGTGGTAGGGGTGTCCCAATTCTGGTTCAGACGAGGGTTAGGGGGAAGTGGTCTGGCTATCTCGCCCTCGAAACGGAGATTTTTCAGGGGCACACTACGGAGCGAGGGCTATGGCAAGTTTCCCAGAATGCATCTTGCGGCAACCGGCAGCTGTTTTATTTCTCACTGTAGCGCTGTTATTACGTCATTTTGTTAAGTTTTAATATTTTTTCATGCGAGAAAGTAGCTGTTTAGATCCCCAATGTGCGGTCGGTTTATCCAAATGACGGCTGTTTAGACGTTTGCTCCGATGTTTTTCGGAGAAGTGAAGCTCCACGTTGGAGCCTCCACCTGTGGAGCAGATCAACGGCTCGTCACGGAGACACCACCCCGTCCGGAGAGCTTGTCAGCCGGCCAACCTCCCGACGTCATTACGGTAGAAAAGCAACCACTAATTAACTTACCCGCAGGTTTTTAAAGGTTTACCGCCGCGTAGTTACATTCTTTTTAGGAGATAAATGCTGGTCTCATTGATGAAATGTAACAATTGTCGCATTAATTTGTTTGAATTAAAAGTGAAGTTTCAAGGGCAAGGGTTAAGGGCTAGGGCTAGGGCTAGGGGTAGGGGTAGGGATGAAAAATAGAATTCGAATTGGGCATTCGTTTTTTATTTGAGTAGTGTTTGGGCTGTGTTTGGGTCATATAAACATGGCTTTTACACATTGTAGACCAGCTTCTGCTGTTAAATTTGATGTAAAATATGACTATATTCTTTCATAATTGGTGCAGTAGAGGCTCTGTGGTTGTTCTGTATGTCTGCCAGTCCCTCAATTGGGGGATAGGTGGGGTTTAGTATATTGAACCAGAGTCTCACCCGCGTCAGGTCCATGCCCAGTTTGAGCTGCGACAGGAGGTGGATGATGATGCTCCTCTGGTCGTCCAGGACGCCCAGGTCCTCCTCCTCGTTGTCCTCCGAGTCTGTGGTCTCATCGTTGGGGTGTATGGAGTCTGGACCGCCGCTCTGAACCGACTGTTGTCCCGGCTGCTGCTGCGGCTGATTGGACACACAAATTAGCTCGTTAGAGGAGGTGATTTAGTTTTTTCTCATTTAGAGTGTCACTAATGTGTTTACAACATCCGTGTGAAGCATTCAGTGGTTTTCATGTTGTGTTGTTGTTGTCGGGCCCACCTGGAACAAACATCATTAAGTTCATCACGGTGGACTGAACATTATATCGTGTATCAGACGACCCACTGGAACAGGAACATGGACAGATGTAGACAGATGTTCAGAGAAAATTACAATTAATGTACATATTGGACTCATTACCCTAACTAGTTTAGTTACTGTAGCCTCAGCACTAATGTAGCTTTGCTCTTAGTTTTGTGGCACAATGTGGAGGAGATTCTCCAACAAACTACAGCTACATCTGTATGTCACAGTATCAGTTCAGGAAAGAACAGCAGCAGCAAAACAAAATCCAGAACAAGTTGCATCTTGTTTAGGCTGTAATAATAAACTTCTGTTACTTTGCTCTTTTCTAAATGCAGCTGCAAACTGAACCAATGAAAGGTTCAGAAAATACTGTATATGAAACAATAATGAAACAACGCAGAAACTGAGAATAGGAAGGGGAAAAAACACAAGAATTAGAAAACAAATTGATCAACAAACACTTAAAAATGGACACATATTCAGACTCTTAACTTAGTCTTGGTTAAAAGTCTGGTTTGTGGTTAAAATGTTTTTCGGCCGACACAGGATA
>NC_140922.1:28711895-28736895 GCF_045865225.1 Trachurus japonicus | reverse complement strand
TATCCTCCTCTCCTCCTCTCTCCTATCCTCTCCTCTCCTCCTCTCTCCTATCCTCCCCTCCCCTCCCCTCCCCTCCCCTCCCCTCCCCTCTCCTCCCCTCCTCTCCTCTCCTCTCCCCTCCTCTCCTCTCCTCTCCTCTCCTCTCCTCTCCTCTCCTCTCCTCTCCTCTCCTCTCCTCTCCTCTCCTCTCCTCTCCTCTCCTCTCCTCCCATCCTCATGATATCAGCTACAGAGTGTGAAGGACTGTGAGTCTCTGTGGACTCGGAGCTGCAGCTGCTGCCTCCGTCCTGCTCACGCTCTGCAACTCTGCAACACCACAGAGCAGCTTCTGTCATTGAAAAAAAATTATATATATTTTTTTTAAAGGGATAGTTAAACATTTTGGCAAATTGGCCCATTGCCATAATTCCTATAGTCTTAGCAGTAGGTTTGTTACCTTTACAGTAATTGTCGGTGCAAGCTATTTGTAGAACGGCGGAGCAGAGCTGTGGGCTGCTCAGAGCTACGCTACGGAGGCTCATGGGATTTCTTGGTTTTCCTCATCATCAAACTCATCAAATACACAATCCAACAACTCCACAACGCTCTGGTGGACAAGTTGTGACCTGCACATTCACCACGCTATGAGATAATAACACAACGTTACCAGACAGAGTTGTTTTCGATGACTTGTACTGTTCATGGATAATTGAAAACTTCAAAATAAAGTATTCCAAATAAAACTATAAACAATCATTTTCTTGAGCGACCTTTACAGACATTTATCATTTTACTAAAATAGTGACTGGAGTCATCAATATTGCCTAAACTACAGAAGCTAAGCTACATTAAGACATTTTTTCCCAATCCCATGTGTTTTCATGGAAAATTGGTCATATTTTACGTAATAAGAAGCCACATTTTGATGGTTTCTGATTCACTCTCAACACTTACTGTCTTCTTTTCAAACCTTCTTTACAGAGTTTCAGTGGACAGTCTCCATTGATTTCTTACGTAATTGGGCTTTTTTTTTTTTCTGAAATACTGCACAGGAAGATGTTGTAAAACTCCCAAAACTGCAATGTACAAAGTTCAGTGTACAGTGACCTTTGGCAATCGCATATTTGCATTCAGAACCGTTCATAAATATGCAATGATGCAATTAAAAAGGCTATTTTCAATTCTGTCAAATTGGTTTGGGACTCTTTTTGCAATGGGGGTCCTCAAGGCTGGTAAAAAAAAAACATGCAGGGGGTCCAGTGCCCTGCAGAGGTTGAGAACCACTGGTCAGTTTTTCAGCAAACAGTCTCTGCATTTACCTCTAAAACAACTCTGTCTGGTAACGTTGTGTTATTATCTCATAGTGTGGTGAATGTGCAGGTCACAACTTGTCCACCAGAGCGTTGTGGAGTTGTTGGATTGTGTATTTGATGAGTTTGATGAGGTGAGCTACTGCTACAACAAGGCTAAAAACAGAGATCGAATTATTTTTTTTCGAACAACTTTTTCATGTGGCGGCTTCAGGACACTTGGGTCAGTACAGACGAGCAGTATGGAGGTATCTGGATGTTTCATTGTGTGTGTTTTGGACGATTCAAAAGTGAACTCTATCCACCACCATTATATAAAAATCCATTCCCAGCCGGACCCCCCCTGGAACTCCTAAAGCGTTTTGATAACTATGAAAGTTCTCCAAACCCTTCTTTGGCATGACGGTGAGTAGAAAATTTGTGAATTATCGATTTTGGTTGAAGTATCGCTTTAACTTTGACTTTACAGGACTACTTACATCTGATCTTTGATACAAATAAATCAATAGTCTGTTTCTGTAGAATGACCCAGGTGCTGTGGGGGGTTGATATGTTCACATCTGTTTTATAGTTTGAAGGTTATTTAATTTATCAACATGTGCTTCTTCCTGCAGATGTGGGAACAAGACTTCAGTCATTCAAGTAATTCATCTGTGATGTAGTGTCTCAGTAACTGGTTTAAACCAGCAGTAAACTACATATTCATATCATATAATCTCTCAAATTAAATCATATAATCACAGTTTAACCACCCGAGGATCAAACAGGAACAGATTACAGTGAACTCAGAGCTGATCATGCTAAAGCCTGATGTGTGGCGCCACCTGATGTTAAAAATAAAATATTACAGGTGACGCATTCATTTTCTCTTCAATCCACAAGGACAAAACAGAAGCAGAACGTTTGAGTGAGTCATTATGGGAAATAAAGTGCAGACTGTTAAAGGAAAAATAAATCCAAAGAGTTAGGAAGTTTTTCTTTTTCACTTTTACATGGGAAAAACTGTGTCTGAAGGAATTTATAATGGATTTATTATAAAACTGCAACATGACAAAAGCTTCAAACACACTTCTGTTTTTGCTGCCAGTGATGTTTCAATGAACTTTAGACTTTAGAGTTCATGATGCTCTCACCTCTGTGCCCTCTCTCTCTGTTATTTATGACGACCTGTCAAAGCTGCTGACGAGCTGCTGACTCAGCACGTTTCAGTCTCAGTCCACGGGTCTCAACTCTCAGACAAACACTGACACAGAAGACGTCCGTCAACTGCAGCACAGTTTCCCCCACAGAGTAAATGAATAAATGAGGAAGAAAAGATATCTATTAACCTGTTTTATCGTTATTATGACTTAAAAATGAGCAGCCTGACCCAAGACCATCCAACAATAAGTAAAACCACATTATTTAAGCTTTTAAAATCACATGGCATTCAAAAATATTGCAGACTATTATGTCCTAAAAGCATCCCCCACTGGACACAAACCAGTCAAACTGTGATGGGAACATCTGCAGTCGCTCCTGTGGAATAATCTTGAATTATTAAAACTGTCAGTGAAGTATGAAACAGCTGTGATGCTCCAGGTTACAAAGTATAGACAAAGTAATGATTTGTTTATCAATGAAAGATCATTATAGATCACTATAATATTGGAGCCCTCGGTGCAGCAGTGATGAAAACAACAAAAGCTCAGAGAGTGAAAACCAGAATAATTAACACAACATATAGTTGGTCTAAATGTCTATTACACCCCTTATTTATTTATTTATTTATTTATTTATTTACTTAAATTTGATTTACTCATTTTTGTTTTATCATCTTTTCTTGGACCTTGTCTAGCTGCTGTGTAATGTTGAGTTGTAATTTCTATTGTGCTGTGTCAAACCAAAGACCAAACTCAACTCAACTCAACTCAACGCAACGCAATGCAACGCAACGCAACGCAACGCAACGCAACGCAACTCAACTCAACTCAACAAAACGACACTAAACTAAACTAAACGAAACGAAACAACACTAAACTAAACCAAACTCAACTCAACTCAACTCAACTCAACTCAACTCAACTCAACTCAACTCAACTCAACTCAACTCAACTCAGCTACACTAAACTAAAGTAAACTAAACTAAACTAAACTCAACTCAACTCAACTCAACTCAACTCAACTCAACTCAACTCAGCTACACTCAACTCAACTCAACTACAATAAACCAAACTACACTAAACTCAAATCAACTCAACTCAACTCAACTCAACGACAAGTACTCAAGTACTCTACTCTACACTAAATTACACCAAACCAAACTAAACTACACTAAACCAAACAGAACTACACCAAATTAAACTCAACTCAACTACATTAAACTCAACGAAACTAAACTAAACTAAACTACACTAAACCAAACTCAACTCAACTCAACTACACTCAACTCAGCTACACTAAACTAAACTCAACCAAACTCAACCAAACTAAACTAAACTAAACTACACTAAACTAAACTAAACTAAACTAAACTAAACTACACTCAACTCAACTCAACTCAACTCAACTCAACTCAACTCAAACTAAACTACACTAAACCAAACTAAACTACACTAAACCAAACTACACTAAACTAAACTAAACTAAACTAAACTAAACTAAACTAAACTAAACTACACTAAACCAAACTACACTAAACTAAACTAAATTAAACTAAACTAAACTAAACTAAACTAAACTAAACTAAACTAAACTAAACTAAACTAAACTTAACTAAACTAAATTAAACTAAACTAAACTAAACTAAACTAAACTAAATTAAACTAAACTAAACTAAACTAAACTAAACTAAACTAAACTAAACTTAACTAAACTAAACTAAACTAAACTAAACTAAACTAAACTACACTAAACTAAACTACACTAAACCAAACTACACTAAACTAAACTAAATTAAACTAAACTAAACTAAACTAAACTTAACTAAACTTAACTAAACTAAACTTAACTAAACTAAACTAAACTAAACTAAACTACACTAAACCAAACTACACTAAACTAAACTAAATTAAACTAAACTAAACTAAACTAAACTAAACTAAACTAAACTAAACTTAACTAAACTAAACTTAACTTAACTTAACTTAACTAAACTAAACTAAACTAAACTAAACTAAACTAAACTAAACTAAACTAAACTAAACTAAACTAAACTAAACTAAACTAAACTAAACTAAACTACACTAAACTCAACTCCAACTCAACTCAACTCAACTCAACTCAACCAAACCAAACTAAACTCATGGCTGTGGTGTGGATTACCTCAGAGCGGATTACCAGGTCCTGGTTCTGGTTCTGGTCCTGGTCCAGATGTGGTTGAGTGGAGGAGAAGGAGGAGGAGAAGGAGGAGGAGGAGGAGGGCGGAGGAGGTGTTGGTTGTCTCTCCTCTCTCTCAGACGGAGGCCTCGTTCTTCCAGAGGAGCTGTCGGCTGCAAACAAACCAACAGGATCAAACAGGATCAGAGTTAAACTCACTCACAGTGTTGATTATTATGATGCATCTGGATTCATCCAGCTGGAAAATCTCATAAAGCGTTCACCTCCGATCCTTCCTGCTGCTTCCAATGCACCTCCACCTCCTTAATGCTCCGTCTACTATAATTTTATTGGTGTTATTAGATTTTGTAAGTTCACTCTGCTCCTCTCTCTCTCTCTCTCTCTCTCTCTCCAACCGGTCGGAGCAGAACCTGTGGTCTGGTTCTGCTCCAGTAGAAGGAGATTTGATTTCAAGCATCAAGTTGCTCGGACCACCTTACTGTAAAACAAGTGTGTACATCTGTTGTAGAGTAAAAAATTTTGAATTTTTGAAGGGTTGTACATATATTTTTCCTTAAAAAAATGTTATAAAGAGAAACAAATTAGAAAATAAACAATGGAGATTTGACCGGATGTTTACATTTTGAGATGTTTTGGTCATTATAAATTAATTTATATGGGTTGTTTTGTTTTTTTGTTGATATAATCGAGGGTGTAGGATGTGACTGGAAGTGACAGACCATCTAAGATTCTTTAAGTTACAGTAAAGTTCGGGGCGCACATAAATAAGAATTATATTCCTCTTACTGCTCCTTTCTCAGCATGAAAAGTGTTGATTCAAATGTATTGATGTATTTATGTAACATCATATTGTATTGTTCTCTACACTTTCATGAATGGAACAAATAAAAAAGGAAAGAGGAAACAAAGCGTTCTCCATCACGAATTTCGTGCGCACACACACACCCCACACGCGCTCCTATCTGTACTTTCCTCTGTTCATTCTATGTCGTTAATCAATCTCGCTAATAATACAGTAATATTAATAATGAAGACCAGTTTCCTCTCGTATCTGCAGCGCAACCAACTTTCATTTGAGCTGACCGTTACGTCCACTTCACCTGTGTGTTTGTGTGTGGGGAAGGTTAAAAAAAGATTTTAAAAAAGTGATAGTAGGATCTCATGTTGTTTGGATCATTTGGACTCAGTGCTCTTGTTCTTGTTCTTGTTCTTGTTCTTGTTCTTGTTCTTGTTCTTGTTCTTGTTCTTGTTCTTGTTCTTGTTCCCCTAACCCACCCCTGAATCCTCCTGCACCACAACTATCAACAGTAACCTGCTCCTCCACCTGCGCTCCACAGACTCCAGTGAACAACACCCACTCAGCCATCTGCTAACTCCCACTCAGCCACTCGACCCTCAGAAAACCCCACAATAAGCAGCTTTTGAACACTGAGGCTTCCTGTGTGTGCTTTTACCACCCTGTGTCTTCTGCTTTTGTTTTTTTTTTTTACATAAAGGATAAAAAAAACTGCCTCCACGGTCATAAAGTATGATCCATTAGTGTAAGATTTAGCTATAATTACTGGAAGTGTTGGGTTAATAATGTTCTCTGAGGTCACACTGACATGAATTTGAAGAAGTTTTGTGAAGGTGTTGCTCAGATCTCATGTGCATGACGACCTGAAAACAACATGGAGGCATAAAAAACCTCAAGGATGGAGAGGAAATGGAAATAATCGAATAATAATAATCATAATCATTAGGGCTGGGCCAAAAAAATCGATTTTTATGTTACAGTAATCGAAATTTTTTTCTGGTGATTTTTTTTCGGGTTTTTTTTTTTAATTATTTTTTTGGGACGACCAATCTTTATTGTACGATCATGTATTCTGTGCCATTACACTCGACAAAGTCAAACCGACCTGTTGTGTTCGTTTGTTCACAGATATCTATGTGAACAAACGAACACAACAGACAAACTGATGTGATGTGTGTATTGTTTTTTGTAAATATGACTTATGATGTATTGTCAAGTGTTTGGTTCAACCTGCTCTTGTTTAAGGACTGTGTTGTATGTAGTATGTTAAATGTATGTAAGTGTCATGTGCATGTAAATGTGTTTACAATATGTGTCTAATGTATGTCTAATGTATGTAAATGGCTCCTACCACAAGCTTTAGTTAGCTTCCCCAGGAGACCAGTTCACACACCTTGTGACTATCAAGCCAACTATGATTTTTGTTGTGTGTGTGAATAAAGCGGGTGCATCGTGGGTGCATCGTGAAACTTGAAAAAAAAAGGACAGAAAATCACAATAATTGAAATATAAAATCGCAATACTTGGTCACATTAAATCGCAATACTTGTTTAATCAGAATCGCAATTTAAATCGAATCGGGGCCCAAAAATCGTTAGAGAATCGAATCGGCACAAAAGCGTATCGGCCCAGCCCTAGTTATAATGGTCTCTGAGGTCACACTGACATGAATTTGATGAGGTTTTGTGAAGGTGTTGCTCAGATCTCATGTGCACGACGACCTGGAAACAACATGGAGGCATAAAAAACCTCAGGGATGGAGAGGAAATGGAAAAAGTGAAAGACGAAAATAAAATATCATAATCACAAAGATCCCACCTGCAGGTCCGCAGCTCTGCTTCTGGTTCTGGATGATGTGTTTGTGGACACTTCCTGGTCTTGCTCTGTAGCCGCTGTGGTTTGGACTCTGGGTCGGGCTCTGGCTGCGGGACCGGAGGCGCCCGGGCTCCGTCGCCACCTGGCTCACAACACCCCGCTGACTCCACGACTTGACCCGCTCTGTGGGAGGAGGAGCCTGATGATTCAAACCGACAGCCGGACCGTCTCTGAGGCTTGGACAAGGGACGTGGTTCTGGTTCTGGTTCTGGTTCTGGTTCTGGTTCTGGTTCTGGTTGAGGGCCTGGATGACGTTGGTCTGCAGCAGACTGAGACACTCGCCCAGGCAGCTCAGGGTGGCAGCTGAGGTGGCCTTCAGCAGGAGAAGATCCTGGACCAAGGACGGGTGAAAAAATAGTGTAAATCAGTGTTTCTCAGACCCCTGGTGGTACTTGGTGTAATTGCAATGGGTACTTAAAAGGATAGTTCAACATTTTGGCAAATTGGTCCATTGCAATAATCCCTATAGTTTTAGGAGTAGGTTTGTTACCTTTAATAGTCGGTGCAAGCTATTTCCCTCATCAAACTCATGAAATACACAATCCAACAACTCCACAACGCTCTGGTGGAAAAGTTGTGACCTGCACATTCACCACACTATGAGATAATAACAGAACGTTACCAGACAGAGTCGTTCGAGAGGGAAATGCAGAGACTGCTTGACGAAAAACTGCCCCCAACAGGAACGCGCATCAGCAGTTTTGCATGAATTTCCCTCTAAAACAACTCTGTCTCGTAACGTTGTGTTATTATCTCATAGCGTGGTGAATGTGCAGGTCACAACTTGTCCACCAGAGCGTTTTGGAGTTGTTGGATTGTGTATCTGATGAGCCAGGATCAGTTTATCTCAGGTCTGACACACTAGAGACAAAGAACCAAACCTGCTCCACCACCACCACCACACAGTTTTGCAGAAGCGAAGCTACATTACGGCGTTTTTTCCTAATCCCATATGTTTTAATGGAAAATTGGTCAAGAAGCCACATTTTGATGGTTTTTGATTCACCCTCATTTGCCTTTTTAAAGACAAACTCACAACACTTACTGTCTTATTTTCAAATCTTCTTTACAGAGTTTCAGTGGACAGTCTCCATTGATTTCTTAATTGGGCTTTTTTTTCTGAAATACTGCACAGGAAGATGGTGTAAAACTGTCTAAACTGCAACGTGCAAAGTTCAGTGTACAGCGACCTTCGGAAATTGCATATTTGCCTTCGGAACCGTTTATAAATATGCAATGATGCAATTAAAAAGACTATTTTTATTTCTGTCAAATTGGTTTGGGACTTTAAAAAAAAACAAAAAAAACATGCAGGGGGTCCAGTGCCCTGCAGAGGTTGAGAATCATACGCTTCATCATGATTAGATGTTATATTGATTACACTGACTATGAAAATGATGATTAATTAAACACATGACTTTGCAAATTAAATGTGGAACTGCAGCAGAGACTCATCGCTCAGATGTGCCAGTTCAGGGGATTTTCAAAATAAAGGCGCGTCTTATATGTATATATATTATATCAAATAATGATATGTATCTGTGTTTGATTGATTGTGCTGCTTTCATTTATTTGAATCACTCTATTGATCTATTGGTATTACAGTATATCCACTATTGGTCGACTTTTGATACACAGATACCCAGAGATGGACTGAGTATACTCGACCCCAGTACTTGAGTAAGAATACAAATACTACTGGTCAAAATTTACTCCGTTACAAGTAAAAGTTGCTCAATCGACATGTTACTCGAGTAAGAGTAAAAAAGTACTTGCTTTTAAAGGTACTTAAGTATCCAAAAGTACATGCTTTTAAATTTAGTAAGAGTAAAAGTAAGAGTAAGAGTAAATTTCTTATTTTTCACATCAATGAATTACTATATTTTTTTCTAAATGAATTTAAGGACCTTTTAACTCTGTGTAGTTTCTGAGAATTAACTCACTGATGATGTGCTTGCTTTTAGGGGTCAGGGTTTCCTTCTTTGACAAACACAGCTTGTGTCCAATAGTATTTTAGAAAAAAAAAAGAAAAAAGAGCAGACCTGAAAGTAACGAGTACTTTTCAGCCTTCCTAGAAATTAACTCGAGTTTAGTTTAGTTTAAGTTTATTTCGGACATGTTAAAAGAAATAAAACATAATACAGAAATGGACAGACATAACATATAAAAACTTTGCAAAGACAACATATGAACAAAAAAAATAAAATAAAATAATTGAAAATAAAGGTAATTTGATTTTTTTTTGTTTGTTTGTTTCATATCCGAAAAGGAGTGGGAAGAAGTAAAACTTATTTACTCCCACTCCTTATTCATAAATTATCTATCAAGTTATCTAGTCATTATTACTTGAATTTATCTATCAAGTTATCTAGTCATTATAATCTATACAGTAAGTTAATTTATGAGTTATTTAACTGGATTTATTCTAATATATTCTTATATTTATATTTATATTTATATTTATATTTATATTTATATTTATATTTATATTTATATTTATATACATATAGATTTATTAAAAGTAAAAATATTTGTCTTGGAAATGTATTCAAGTAAGAGTAATAAGTACCAAAGAAATCTAATACTCAAGTTAAGTACAAATCCTCTGGATATGTACTTAAGGACAGTACTCAAGTAAATTTACTCCGTTACTGTCCACCACTGCAGATACCGACCGACTCCTCGCTCATCGTTACCTCATCCAGGGAGCAGAGGGCTCCACCTCGGGGGGGTAAGGACGACTCCACGGAGGCGACCAGGCTCTTCTGCTGCACCTCGGCCTGGCTCATCACCTGTACATACATACAGCAGTGTACATAGGGTTGCAAAATTCTGGGAATTTTCAAAGTTGGAAACTTTCCATGGGAATTAACGGGAATATATGGGAATAAACGGGAATAAAATTGAAGGTTGGCCCTTACCAGGGAATATGCAGGGGGGGGGGGGGGGGACCATTTTACTCAACATTCATGTTTTTGTTGTTCAGTAAAATAATTGAAAAAGTTCTACTCATAAATACATCTGTTGAAATGTCATGTTTTTTAATTGTATTATTTTGCATGGATGACTGCTTATACCCAGGGGGCAAAATCCCAGTTTTTTGAAAAACGGACACGGAGCGTTGTAAAAGGTTTGACACCAGAAATGATATCTAGGAACTTGAAGGATTAAAACCTGGGTGGACAACCCGGTCAACTAGCTGCTGGAAAGCTACAGGGGGCCAAAACCCCTTTCTGGGGTCATTTTGCTGGCGAAATGATGTAAATGCAAATATTTAGGTACTACAATGGCATAAATAGTCATACAACTATAAAATTTGGCAGAGAGTATCTTGACACATAGGGGGAGGCATGAAAAAAAGATTCTGGGGTTTGTTGCAACTCAATTTTAAGATATCACCCTCAACATCCCAAAAAAGACCAAAAAAAGTACTGTTCGCCTGACAAATTCTCATGAAAATTATTATTTTTCAGCACTTTATGGAGAATATCTATGCTTAGCATGTATATAGAAAAATTCCTTAATTCATAAGCTTCCATTTGAGTCCAAGATAGCCTTTCTACTAGCTACTGGAAAGCTACAGGCTGTCTCCAAACAATGCAACACCTATTGTGAAAAACTCCATGTTAACTGGCCTGATCAGAAAACATTGTATTTCTGGTCTCCCCAAAGTGAACAGATAGATAGAGAAGACCGTTGGCCACAGCAAGTGGGGCTTTGGAGATAGAAAGGCTATCTTGGACTCAAATGGAAGCTTATGAATAAAGGATTTTTTCTATATACATGTTAAGCATAGATATTCTCCATAAAGTGCTGAAAAATAATAATTTTCATGAGAATTTGTCAGGCGAACAGTACTTTTTTTGGTCTTTTTTGGGATGTTGAGAGTGATATCTTAAAATCGAGTTGCAACAAACCCCAGAATGTTTTTTTCCTGCCTCCCCCTATGTGTCAAGATACTCTCTGCCAAATTGTATAGTTGTATGACTATTTATGCCATTGTAGTACCTAAATATTTGCATTTACATCATTTCGCCAGCAAAATGACCCCAGAAAGGGGTTTTGGCCCCCTGTAGCTTTCCAGCAGCTAGTTGACCGGGTTGTCCACCCAGGTTTTAATCCTTGAAGTTCCTAGATATAATTTCTGGTGTCAAAGCTTTTACAACGCTCCGTGTCCGTTTTTTTGCTTTGCCCCCTGGGTATTATGACAAAACAAAATATTTACATTTATGTTTAGATATGATACAGTTTGTTTAAATTACCCCCAATTTCCATCCCATAAATTCCTATAATTCCCATAGAAAGTTTCCAATTTGGAATATTTCCAAAATTTCCCAGTTGAACTTCCCATGGAAAGTTTCTGGAAATTTACTGGAAATTTTTCACCCCTTTGCAACCCTAAGTGTACACAAGAGAGTAACCACGGTAACCATCATCATCCTCATCCTCATCCTCATCCTCATCATCAAGTCTCTTCTTCTTTTACTTCTCCTCCGGCTGCAGCAGCTTCAGTTTGATCAGTTTGATCACGTCAGAGCGCCGACAATATGCAGAATCAGCAGCACAGCACACCCCCCCACCCCCCCGTCCCCCCCACCGCTCTGCAGCCATCACTCTCTAGTGTAATGGAGGGAGAGAGAGAGAGAGAGAGAGGTAGAGAGAGGTAGCATCTGAATGACAGGAAGAGGGATGATAAAAGTGGGAGGAGGGGAGGGGGGATTACGAGAAGGAGACAGAGCAGAGTGACTTCTCCTGGACAATGAAGAAAGAAAAGACAGAGAGAGAGAGAGGAGTGTGTGATGGAGAAGAGAGGATGATGATGATGATGAGGATGATGATGATGATGATGAAGATGAAGATGATGACGATGAAGATGAGTTTTCTCTCCGACTGCAGGAGGTGATCACACTGACACGGCCACTGCAGAGCGGAGCCACTGGGACGTCTCCACTCCCCTTAATGAGTGTGTGTGATGAGCTGTGATTAATGTGTGTGTGTGTGTGTCTCTCTCTCTCACACACACACACACACTGCGACTACACACACACACACACACACACACACTGCGACTACACACACTGTTTCCTCTGTCTCCTGTTATCCCACTGTGCACACATGACCCCTAAACATACACGGCAATTTTGCGGCACATTGGACGATCCGTTTCCATGCACCGACATTTGACCTCCTCTGTTCTTGTTGTTGTGTTAAAGGGATAGTTCACCCAAAATTCAAATTTCACTCATTATCTACTCACCCTCATGTCGACTAATTTTTTTTTCAACCTTTATTTTACCAGGAAAGTCCCTTGAGATTAAATACCTTTTGCGAGGGAGACCTGGCTAAGAGAATGCACTGGTACAGCAGGTTACATAACAATATAAACGCTTACATATAATACAAACATATCATCATTCATAGCAGGTGCACTTTTCTGTTACTTTATGATTTATAAGGGTTTTGAATTCACCCAGGGAGATGAATTTGGACAATTGAAGTGTGTTCTGAGTGGTGTTCCAGGACCAAGGGGCAGCGTAGGAGAAGGCTGCCTTACCATGCTCAGTATGAGTCCTGGGAACTTTATACAACTTCCGTGTGGAGGAGCGGGAGTTGTACATAGTGTGTGCAGGGGATAACAGATTGCACAGATATGACGGCAACTTATTGAGGAGCGCTTTGTAGGTGAAAGTAATCCAGTGGTGATGTCTTCTGATGTCTCTAATAAGGGCTGGGAGAAGTTTCAGAGTCCTCCGTGCCTTCTCTGAGTTACAGGGAAGGCTCGGCGCAGCACTGCATGTCCATATGACGGTTGTGAACGGACGAAGCTCACTTTTCTTCGTCCAAAAAGACACACCAAAAAAACATCCAAATACCTCCATAGTGCTCGTCTGTAATGTCCCTCTTGTATTGAAGCCCCAACATGAGAAATTGTCCCGAAAAAATTAAATAAGTCTATGTTTTTAATCTTGTTTGTAGCGGAAGGACTCTGAAACTTCTCGCAGCCCTTAGTCGACATGAGGGTGAGTAGCTAATGAGTGAAATTAGAATTTTGGGTGAACTATCCCTTTAAAGTTCATGTTCATGCTTTTATTGTGATAGAGAGAGAAAGAGAGAGACAGAGAGAGAGAGAGGGGAGGGTGGTGGAGCTGAGTAACTTCACTGTGGTCAGTTAGGGACAATATCCATCTAGCCCTCAGTGTGTGTGTGTGTGTGTGTGTGTGTGTGTGTGTGTGTGTGTGTGTGTACCTCAGCGTTGCTGTCAGAGTGGCGTCGGGAGCACAACTGTAGCTGAGTCATCCATAACTCCTGCTCCTTGGCGTCTATTGCTAAGAGAAGAAAGACAGACAAAAAAGAAAAACACAGTGTCAGAGGTGTAACAATACATCAATACATCAATGATCTATGAGTCACAGCGTGGATCCAAAAATAAAAACATCGATCAGACATACAGTATCATTTATAAGACGTGCTTTTATTTTGAAATTCCCCTGGCACATCTGCTGCTATTTTATATTTTATGTGCAAAGACGTGTGTGTCTATAGACGGATAGATTGATAGATGGATGTGATAGATGGATGGATGGATGGATGGATAGATTGATAGATGGATGTGATAGATGGATGGACAGATGGACAAAAACGGATGGACGGATGGATAGACGGATAGATTGATAGATGGATGTGATAGATGGATGGACAGATGGACAAAAACGGATGAATGGATGGATAGACGGATAGATTGATAGATGGATGTGATAGATGGATGGACAGATGGACAAAAACGGATGGATGGATGGATGGATAGACGGATAGATTGATAGATGGATGTGATAGATGGATGGACAGATGGACAAAAACGGATGGATGGATGGATGGACAACAGATGGATGGATGGATGGATGGATGGATGGATGGATGGATGGATGGATGGATGGATAGATGGATGTGATAGATGGATGGACAGATGGACAAAAACGGATGGATGGATGGATGGATGGATGGATGGACAACAGATGGATGGATGGATGGTCAGATGGATGGAAAGACTGATGGATGGATGGATGGATGGATGGATGGATGGATGGATGGACAAACAGATGGATGGATGGATAAATGGACAAACAGATGGATGGCCAGATGGATGGAAAGACTGATGGATGGATGGATGGATGGATGGATGGATGGATGGATGGATGGATGGACAAACAGATGGATGGATGGATAAATGGACAAACAGATAGATGGCCGGATGGATGGATAGATGGATAGATGGATAGACGAAAAGATGGATGGCCAGATGGATGGAAAGACCGATGGATGGATGGATGGATGGATGGATGGATGGATGGATGGATGGATGGAAAGACCGATGGATGGATGGATGGATGGATGGATGGATGGATGGATGGATGGATGGAAAGACCGATGGATGGATGGATGGATGGATGGATGGATGGATGGATGGAAAGACCGATGGATGGATGGATGGATGGATGGAAAGACTGATGGATGGATGGATGGATGGATGGATGGATGGATGGATGGATGGATGGATGGATGGATGGATGGATGGATGGATAAATGTTTCATGTCTGTCTTTATTATTTATGCTACTTTGTGGGAATGATGCTTTTATTTTGAAATTCCCCTGGCACATCTGCTGCTAGTTCATATGTTATTTTGCAATGGCGTGTGTGTAAATGTATAGAGGTGACCGACAGACACACCCAGGTTTGACCAGGTGGGGTGTTCGCGTGTTGAAGGAGAAAGTCTGCAGTTACATTATTTCACCTGAGTGTCTGTCTGGTTCCTCTGACCTGATTCACTCAGACCAGGTTTCACTTTACGTCTGAGAACTCGACTCTCTGGAAAAATACGACTGTAACTGAGTTACTGGAGGTGGCGGCTGTTACATAAGACTGATAGGGAAACACGCACACAGGGAGGGATGGATGGATGGATGGAGGAACAGATGGATGGAAAGACTGATGGATGGATGGTCAGATGGATGGACGAACAGATGGATGGATGGATGGATGGATGGATAAATGTTTCATGTCTGTCTTTAATATTTATGCTACTTTGTGGGAATGAGTTGTACTGTTCTTCCATCATTGTGAGTTAGTTAATTTAGTTTATTGAAACAAGACAGTGTACATTACCATTAGTCAATTGAAAAAAACAAAGAATAGATGGTTGTACCAGATTTAGCCCTCGGGCTAATTTCCATCTGTAGTCTGTAGTAAACTTCAAAATAAAGTATTCCAAGAAATAAGTCATTGTTATTGCCTAAACTGCAGAAGCTAAGCTACATTAAGGCAGACAAAAAGATGGATGGTAAGACCGATGGATGGATGGATGGATGGATGGATGGAAAAACAGATGGATGGATGGATAGATTGATAGATGGATGGACAGATGGACAAAAACGGATGGATGGATGGACAAACAGATGGATGGATGGATGGATAGATTGATAGATTGATGGATGGATGGATGGATGGATGGATGGATGGATGGACGAACAGATGGATGGATGGAGGATTGGACGGATGGACAGATAGATGGATGAATGGAAAGACAGATGGATGGATGGTTAGATGGATTGATGGATGGATGAACGGATGGATGGATGGATGGATGGATGGATGGATGGATGGATGGATGGATGGATGGATGGATGATCAGATGGATGGCCAGATGGATGGAAAGACCAATGGATGGATGGATATATGGATGGACGAACGGATGGATGGATGGATAGATGGATGGATCTACAAACAGATAGATGGATGGATGGATGGACAGATGGATGGATGGACGGACGAACAGATAGATGGATGGATAGATGGATAGACGAACGGATGGAAGATTGGACGGATAGACAAATGGATGGATGAATGGAAAGATAGATGGATGGACGAACAGATGGATGGATAGAGGATTGGACATGGAAATACATCTGTGTCTGAGCACCAAGATGGAAAGTTGATGGATGGAAAAATTGATAAATGGGATGGATGGAAAGACTGATGGATGGAAAGACGATAGATGGAAAAACGATGGATGGATGGAAATTAAAACAACAAATGAAACGTGTTAAATTCAAATCAATCTCGTTACATTACCAGCTCTAGACTGAAACAGAGTTCATTGACTGACACAAACACACAGATCTCGTAGATCCGAGTCCAAAAACACCGACAGTCTGTTCATTCACACAGACACAGACAGAAGAGACACTTCACTCGCTGCTCTGTACGTTCGAGACCTGAGGCGTATTTTTATAATTCAGATCTATTTCCTGCTGCTTCTGTTGCATAACTGCAGCGACTGTGTGTGTGTGTGTGTGTGTGTGTGTGTGTGTGTGTGTGTCGGTGCGTGAACTCCTCCTCTGTAGACAGGATGTTAAACTAAATCTAATCAGGTCTGGGTTTTAAATCCACTTTCCCCTTCATGCAGGCAGACGATACTTATAGTTCATCTCGGAGTTGCTGTGACTGCTCTTTCTTCAAAGGTAACAGAGGCTAAAGGCATGATTTAAAAATAAAAATAAAGGTAAGACTTTACAATAAGGGTCCCTTAACGTTAGTTACAGTAGTACATTATTAAGCATTAATTAACTGTTTACAGATATATTAACAATCATTATTATGTATTACTTAGGATTAGGAAACACATTAATTAATGTAGCCTATTAGTAAGCAGTTGATTAAAGCAGAAGTAAGTGATATATTTGTGTTAATATAAGTCTTAAATAGTTATATCTTCCAACAGCAATCACTTACAGAGAGTGTTTGGACCGAAACACGGGTCTGTCAGTCCCTCTGCTCTGCTCTGAGCCGAGGAGAAAACATTTCTCGTATCCTACAAGTTTTTATCCAATGAGGAGAGAGAACGGCATGCAGGGCTGTGTGTGCAGCCAAGGGACGCCGTGAATGTGGCGACGTAGGGACGAGGACTGTTATGGTGCGTTCAAGGAAACTCGTGTTTTTCCGACCTGTGAAGTCGTACCAGTTCGATCTGGTACGAGTTCACGGGTCGGAAGTTACGAGTGGCCGTTATAGTGACTTTCACCGGTAAAACAGGTCGGAAAAACACGAGTGGGTTGCCTAGAACGCTACAAAGTCGTAAGTTGTGACTTGAAGCTGTAATTTACGGTTTCAAAAGCCTGCCTGGAACGCAGCATTAGCCAAAACGACAGGATCGCTTACTTCTGCTTTAGTGTTTACTACTCAAAGTTAGTTATTACATTTAAAAGTTGAATAATGTAATTAGTTATCATTATGTATGCATTACTCAGCATTAATTAACACATTAGTTGATATATTAATGCTTAATATTGTACTAACTAACGTTAATTAAGGGACCCTTATTGTAAAGTTTTACCAAAATAAACTTTTAAAGTGTCTCCAGAATCTCTTACAAACACAACATTAAGAAAAAAGAGTCCCTGACAGTTTATAATCAACATTTCCCCGGTGAAAATAGCATTTTGTCTCTCATTGCACGGGAGGTAAAGACGGCCTCTCACCTCTCAGTTTGTATGCGACCCCGGTGGTGGACTGGAAGGTGAACATGAAGGGGAACTCGTCACAGGAGGCGACGGCGGCTCCGAGCAGCGGCAGAGAGCCTCGGGGAGCTCGTTGACCTTTACTCAGCTCATTCAGGTAATACTGGAGCTGCCCGAGCTCCGGGTCCAGGACGAAGTACCTGCAACGGGACAACAACACCACGACGTCACCAGAAGAAGAGAGACACTGGAGGACGATTTAATACGGTGGAGGAGGTTACTTTACTTTACTTGACTTTTACTTGTACTTTATTGCATTACACTCAACTTTACTACATCACACTTTATGTACTTTACTGTATTAGACTTGATTTACTTAACTTTACTTGACCTTATTTCACTTTAGTTTACTTGACCTCATTACGCTCTACTTTACTGCATCACACTTGATATACTTTAATGCATTAGACTTGATTTACTTGACCTTATTTCACTTCACTTTACTCTACTGCATTATGCTGTACTTTAGTTCATTATACTCTACTTTACTTCACTACATTACACTCTACTTTACTTTACTTCGTTACACTCTACTTTACTGCATCACACTTGATATACTTTACTGCATTAGACTTGATCTACCCTACTTTACTTCATTACACTCTACTTTACTGCATTAGACTTGTCTTGAACTACCCTACTTTACTTTGCTTTACTGCATACTTGATTTACTTTACTTTGCCTTACTTTACTGCATTACACTCTACTTTACTACATTAAACTTGATTTACTTTACTTTGACTTACTTTACACTCTACTTTGCTTTACTACATCACACTTGATATACATTACTGCATTAGACTTGATATATCCTACTTTACTTCATCACACTCTAATTTACTTTGCTTTACTGCATGACAGCAGATTTACATTACTTTATTTTGACTTACTTTACTGCATTACACTCTATTACATTATACTAGATTTACTTTACTTTACTGAATTACTTTACTGCATTACGCTCTACTTCACTACATCACACTTAATATACTTAAAAGCATTAGAATTGATTTACCCTACTTTACTTCATTACACTCTACTTTACTTTGCTTTACTGCATCACACCTGATTTACTTTGCTTTACTTTGCCTTACTTTACTGCATTACACTCTACTTTACTACATTAATTGATTTACTTTACTTTGCCTTACTTTACTGCATTACACTCTACTTTACTACATTAATTGATTTACTTTACTTTGCCTTACTTTACTGCATTACACTCTACTTTACTTTGCTTTACTGCATTACACTCGATATACTTTAATGCATTAGACTTGATCTACTTAACTTTACTTGACCTTATTTCACTTTAGTTTACTTGACCTCATTACGCTCTACTTTACTACATCACACTTGATATACTTTACTGCATTAGACTTGTCTTGAACTACCCTACTTTACTTCATTACACTCTACTTTACTTTGCCTTACTGTATACTTGATTTACTTTACTTTACTTTGCCTTACTTTACTGCATTACACTCTACTTTACTACATTAAACTTGATTGACTTTACTTTGACTTACTTTACTGCATTACACTCTACTTTACTACATTAAACTTGATTTACTTTACTTTGACTTACTTTACACTCTACTTTGCTTTACTACATCACACTTGATATAGATTAGACTTAATATATTCTACTTTACTTCATTACACTCTACTTTACTTTGCTTTACTGCATGACAGCAGATTTACAGTACTTTACTTTGACTTACTTTACTGCATTGCACTCTACTACATTATACTTGATTTACTTTACTTTGAATTACTTTACTGCATTACACTCTACTTCACTACATCACACTTGATATACTTAAAAGCATTAGAATTGATTTACCCTACTTTACTTCATTACACTGTACTTTACTCTCCTGCATTACACTCTACTTTACTTTGCTTAACTGCATCACCTGATTTACTTTACTGCATTAGACTTGATTTACTTAACTTTACTTGCCCTTATTTCACTTTAGTTTACTTGACCTCATTACGCTCTACGTTACTACATCGCACTTGATATACTTTACTGCATTAGACTTGATTTACTTAACTTTACTTGCCCTTATTTCACTTTAGTTTACTTGACCTCATTACGCTCTACTTTACTACATTGCACTTGATATACTTATTAGCCTTGATCTACCCTACTGTACTTCAGTACACTCTACTTTACTTTGCTTTACTGCATACTTGATTCACTTTACTTTACTTTGCCTTACTTTACTGCATTACACTCTACTTTAGCCTACTACATTAAACTTGATTTACTTTACTTTGACTTACTTTACACTCTACTTTACTTTACACACTACTTTGCTTTACTACATCACACTTGATATACATTACTGCATTAGACTTGATATATCCTACTTTACTTCATTACACTCTAATTTACTTTGCTTTACTGCATGACAGCAGATTTACATTACTTTACTTTGACTTACTTTACTGCAATACACTCTACTTTACTTTGCTTTACTTCATTATACTTGATACTTTACTGCATTAGACTTGATTTACTTAACTTTACTTGACCTTATTTCACTTCACTTTACTCTACTGCATTACTCTCTACGTTACTTCATTACACTCTACTTTACTGCATTACACTGTACTTCACTTTGCTTTACTGCATCACACTTGACATTCTTTACTGTATTTCAATTGATTTACTTCACTGCATCACACTTGATTTACTTTAAGTGAAGTTAGTTCACTTATAACTTTACTCCACCTCACTTTACATCAATTCACTTCACTTCACCTGATGCTAAGTCAGGGAAAACTGATATCAGAAGGATTTTATTACGTAATATCATTAATATTACTCACCTTGGTCAATAATATATTACGTATATTTAAGAGCAGTACTATATACTTAATATATTATTGACAAATCATATAATATATTTGAATTGAGTTATATTTTCATTATATGAAATAGTAGCCTATATCATTCAGACTCAGTGGAGGTGTGAGCAGTCAGTGAAACACCAGTGAAACACCAACACAAGCTTCTCCACTTCCTGTTCACTCACACACTCTCACTCTCTCTCTCACACATAAACAACCACTGTGAGTGTGATATTGCTCCGTCAGCGTTCTTCACTCGTAATGGGAAAGAGGACAAATCTTATTCCATCTCACTCCGGAGTGAATATGCAGCCCGCTGAGGACGACGGAGTGATTTCACCCTGGAGACTTTAATGTGAAAAGCAGATGAGAAGCACTGATGGAGAGAGGAGGGGAGGAGAGAAGGAGGTGTGGATGGAGGGAAGGCGGTTTAATGAGAAACGAGGAAACCAGCGATGAGAGGACAGAGACCACTATGAATAATTTAGATCTGTATACACACGGAAATCTGTTTCCACCGCCGTTGTCATGCGACTGTGTCATGTGATCTACAGGGGAAACATCCAACTCAACTCTGATCCAGATGTTATAAAAACGTGAAGCACCTCTTTATCACAATTACTAAAAAAAAAACCTTTCTTCAAACCTTTTTTTTCTTTCTTCAAATTTGTAATCAGAAAACTCAACACGTCGAATCTCTGACTCTTCTCACAAAAACCTCAGAACAGTTTTATCTTGAGTTTCTTTCTGTTTATTCATGGAAACTCGACCAGATTTGACCTGGTTTGTTTAACTAGTTCATCATCCCAGTGTCCCACACCGAGTCTATTAGTGGATCTTAGTCTGAAGTAAAGAGGTCGGGTTGATGTGTTGGTTTAACGGCAATATGTTACAAGTCACTTTGGAGCATGTATCTTACTTTTTTTATTCATAGACTGACTTTTTATCTTATTGTTAACCTATATCTGTAGGAAATTTGGTCTAATTATCTGTTTTTATTTCATGCTTTTATATTTATCTCATGAATTGCAACACTTTCTGTCAAGTCTAATTTGTTTCTTGTTTTATGTCTTTTTTGTTTGACGTTTTTATGTCTTGTTTTGATTTTGATTGTTCGATTTGTGTTGCTTGTTTCGACTCTCGACTGCAAAACTAGTAGTTTGCCCTCGGGTATCAATAAAGTAACCTGAACCTGAACCTGAACATACTGTACACTCATCAAAAAAAAAGTTCGTAAACGTTTTATTCAGTCAAAATTTCTCCCCTTTAATAATATTAATTTATGTTGTATTTTATATTGTTGGAAAGCCTGATTAGCCTCCTTTACAACAAGATACAACTTGTAAGAATCGTGCATCTCTGGAATGAGCAGCACAGTTGAACGTGTGGGTAGCGCCCCCCCAAAAACTATATTATGGTATTATGAAAGGGGAGAAATGATTGACTGAAAAGACGTTCCCAAACTTTTTATGAGGAGTTTATCTCCAAATAAACCTTAAAGGTATAGTATGTAGGAATTCCCCCCATCTAGCGGTGCTGTTGCATATCTGAACGTATTCTTGATGTTGCATTCACGTGAAATCGGGCAGACGTCAGACAGACAACAGACGCTGCATGTAACAGGATAAACAAGCGTCTATGTAAACAAGTGGTCCGCCAGCACGAGGCAAAACAATACAGGAGTCACAACATGTTGTCATGGTGATGTCGTATTGTTTACCTGACCCACGTTTTACCGTCTTTCTCTCGTGGAGTAAAATGACATCCGGTTGGTTTTGCCGACGGCCGTCTGCCTGACTGCGCCTAAATGCACCATCAGTGCCTCCGTCCTTCCTCACACTACACAGTGGTGACAGTTTTAACAGGCCGAGCCCACAGCTCCGCTGAGTTTCCGTGGTTACCTACGGTCACGCTGCCACTCAATGTAAAAAATGGCGATGCAACATGGCCGCCTCGGTTCGGTGCGTCGCCCACTTATGTTTTTGTAACGACTTGTAACAACTCATTCTAAGGTACGAGAAAGCTTTCATTTGTATGCGGGTGTGATTCGACTTCAGTGAAATATTCATTTATGAAAGCAATATTTGATTTTTGCTAATAAAAAGCCAAATAAGTTACATACTGGGGCTTTAAAATAAAAAAAATACCAACAGCTACATGTCCCTGGTGTTAGCAGCTGTCCATCTGAGAGGAAGTACTGTATGACTGAGGTTATATATAGTACAGGAGTTAGCAAGGTTTTCCGAGTTCATATGTACGAGCTGGTGTATTATCCCGGGACATTTAGATCCAGTGTGTGTGTGTGTGTGTGTGTGTGTGTGTGTGTGTGTGTGTGAGCGTGATGGTCAGTTTAAAGGGACAAACATTAAAGGATTAAATAAAAACTGTGTGTTGACGACGTTGTTCACATGAGGTCAGGTCCATCAGGAAACAGTGAACAGTGACACAAACAGACTGTTGGTCGTTGTAATGTGTCATCTCTTCATTTTTATCTCATTTTATTTATTATGAATGAGCTGACTGGAGGAATGAATTGCCCCTTTGGGATTAATAAAGTATTCTGACTCTGACTTAAACTGAGTGTGTAAATTATTGAGTTAGTGTGAGATCACAGTGACCTTGACTTTTGATCTTTTTAACCATCAAAATCTAATCCGTTCATCCCAAAATGCAGAAGTTTCCAATGTGAAACTGATCAAACAGACGAAAAACACAACCAATTTACAAACCTCCTCAGACTGGAGGAAATCTGCAAGAACAACTCCTCCATGTTTTCTAACCAAATTACATCTAATTCATTAGCAGCTCTAACTATAAAGGACGGTGGACGAGGTCATCGTGAATAAAAGAGAGAAGTGATATTTTGGCAGCGTGACAGGGAATGCTATATTAAAAGAGAGGACAGATATTTACTGGAAATCTTGTTAGCAGCTTGTAAGAAAGCAATCAAGAGAAAGTGGCATAAGCCAGATCCAACAAGACAAGATGCCTGGCTGAAAGATTGTGAATGTTATTGTTCAGTTGACTCATAAGATAAAAGGACTCAAGAAGAACAAGTGGGAGAGATGGACTGTGTACTGTTAGATCCCCGGTATTTAGCCGGCTTTTTACTGGACCACCTCTCAGTTTAAAGGGTCAGGTCTCAAGTTCAAACAGGGTTGGACCCGAGTAGAAAGGGATAGTTCAACATTTTGGCAAATTGGCCCATTGCCATAATCCCTATAGTCATAGCAGTAGGTTCGTTACCTTTAATTGTCGGTGCAAGATATTTTTAGAACGGCGGAGCAGAGCCGCGAGCTGCTCAGAGCTACGCTACGGAGGCTCATGGGATTTCTTGGTTTCCCTCATCAAACTCATCAAATACACAATCCAACAACTCCAAAACACTCTGGTGGACAAGTTGTGACCTGCACATTCACCACGCTATGAGATAATAACAGAACGTTACCAGACAGAGTTGTTTTAGAGGTAAATGCAGAGACTGCTTGCTGAAAAACTGTCCCTGAAGGCAACGTGCATCAGCGGTTTTGCATGAATTTCCCTCTAAAACAACTCTGTCTGGTAACGTTCTGTTATTATCTCATAGCGTGGTGAATGTGCAGGTCACAACTTGTCCATCAGAGTGTTGTGGAGTTGTTGGATTGTGTATTCGATGAGTTTGATGAGGGAAACCAAGAAATCCCATTAGCCTCCGTAGCATAGCATAGCATAGCATAGCATAGCATAGCTCCGCCGTTCTAAAAATAGCTTGCACCGACAATTAAAGGTAACAAACCTACTGCTATGACTACAGGGATTATGACAATGGGCCAATTTGCCAAAAATGTTAAACTATCTCTTTAACTTTTCTCAAGCGGACACAGCCTTAAAGATGTTGTGCACACATCAACAGGATATGGAAAATCCAGCATGTTCTTATTCTGAAGTTTGTTTCTATTTGCTTATCCTTCTCTTTTTTTCTCTGTATGTACATTGTTTAAACATTAAAAGTAGCCTAATAAAAACAATATATCAAAAAGAGATGCACTGCCTGCCATTCAGAAGAAGATCCCCTTACAGTGTCTGGAGGCCGTTGTGGTGCCTATATCTCTATAGTCCTCCATGGTTTGGAGTTCTGTATGAAATAAACTGATGGAGATGAAGGTGGACTCAAGGTCATGGGTTACAATTGTCTTTATCAACTTTGTAGCGTAATTTGATGGACAAGAGGAGGAGTTGAGGAGTCTGAATGAGGCCTGGTGAGGCGGTGCAGGTCAAACCACCTGCAGCTGAATGTAACCTACAAAC
>NC_140922.1:28701306-28711795 GCF_045865225.1 Trachurus japonicus | reverse complement strand
AAACCACGCCTACAACCTGTCACCTTCATCTCTCAGCCCTCACTTTCTCTTCCAGCACAACAGTCCGACTGAATAAGACTGGAGGCAGCAGCAGCAGCAGCAGCAGCAGCAGAGTGTGTGAGTGTGATGAAGGTGTTTGGCAGCTGCACTGAGAGCAGCTCTAACTCTCTGCTGAACCTTCTGTCACACACCTGTCAGAGCAAATGACTACAGCCGCCGCCCCCTCTCCCCTCCTCTCCCCCTGACTGAGAGCACAACAACTACAACAAGCAGAGCAACGGGACACACACACATTGATGTTTAACACACACACACACAAACTTGCATGCCAGTTTTTCTTGGCTCCCGTGTGCATGAGTCAAACGCAGCAGCAGCGGCGGCGGCAGCAACGTGTGTGAGTGTGAAAGTGAGGGTGTGTGGAAGTGAGTGTCAGAATGTGTGATCATAGAGCTCATTACACGATTGGATGCTTTTCCTATCGATCCACTGGGACAGTCGGACAGAGAGAGAGAGAGAGAGAGAGGGAGAGAGAGGGAGTCAGCGTTTAGAAGAAGGATGGAGGGAAGGAGGGAGAGAGGAGGAATGTGGGGGAGGGAGGGAGTGTCGTGATGCAGGAGAGGAGTGCAGGGCTTTCCTGCTCCTGGATGACTCATTCAGTGATTCTGGGACTTCCACCCCCACATCTCTACATCTCTACTTCTCTACTTCTCTACTTCTCTGCATCACATGAATGAATGGAGGGAAGGAGGGACGAGTGTGTGAGTGAGTGAGTGGTCTACACTCTACAGGACAGATGTTGTTGACCCCCTCACCACAGCTGCATGCACGTGACATCGTCAAAAATTAAAAAAACAACTGCCTGAGACTGAAGTGTGTTACAGTAAAGTGTGTCCAAGAAAAATTTCCATTCAGTATCAGTACGATAAATAAATAGTAATGTTGTGACAGTTTGTATAAATTAAATTCAACCTTTATTCCCACACTGTATCTACAGCCTATACAAAGAGGATTATAGTATAGTCAATTCATTTCTTCTATATGTAATTTTCCCTTGAGATTGGATCTGTTTTGCGAGGGGAAACCTATGTCCAAGAGGCTGAACTGGTGCAACAACAATAATAAAAGCAATTGGACATAACAATAGGCTACAAACATGACATCATTCATGAACAGCAGGTGCATATTTCTGGATCATGAAATTCTACTGATGGAAATTTGCATGGACACAATTCAGAGAGGCACTACACTTCCTGTTTTATATCTAGGCTATAGCTATAACACCTGTCTGAGCAGTTTACCACCACACCTTCAGACCAATGAGAAGAGAGAAAAAAAAGTTTAGCAAAATGAACAACAACAAAGAAACAGTAGAACAGCCACACCTCCACACTGACGTGATGTCAGCATGAAGATCAAAGTGTGTAGCAGCTCAACCTGAAGTGCAGCCCCAACTGTGATGAGCACCTTTAAATCCAGGTTAAAAACATTTCTCTTTTCATGTGCTTGTAGCTGCAGCTCTTTTTAATAACTTTAAACTTTATCTATTTTATTTTTTATCTTACTTTGCTCCTGTTTTTAACTCTGTGTTTTTTTGTTTTTATGCTGTTTTATGCTGTTCCTTTTTCCACATTGAGTTGCCTTGGTATGAAATGCGCTATATAAATAAAGATGCCTTGCCTTGCCTTGAAGTGACCATGCATGGACATTGACCGGGTCCGTGGGACTCGAACCGGGACCTACCTGCTCTGCCAGCCCTGGAACAGGTTCGTGTACTTCTTCAGGACCCCCTCCAGGTGCCGTCTGCCCCGGGTGGAGGTGGAAGTGGAAGATGCATCCCGGCTGAGTGACTGAGCGCCGCCGCGGTGCTGCTGCTGCTGCTGCTGCTGCTGCTGCCTGGGACGCGCTGCCCGGTTCATGCTGCTGCTGCTGCGGCTTGTGCTTGTGGTGGCTTTTTACACTCAGTCCGTGTCCGAGTCCGAGTCCCTGCAGCCTGAGGTGTGTTGATGTTGATGATGATGGTGAGAGGAGCAGCAGCCTGCAGCCCCGACACCGAGCTCAGACTGGAGGAGGAGTAAGAGAGGATCCTCCGACTGTAGATACCTGACTGCGGTCTCTTCTCTCTTTCTCTCTCCTCCTCTCTTTCTCTCTCTCTTTCTGTGACGTTATTGCGTTTGTTATTTTGGAAATCCCGGGTTGGTCACTCCCCCCTCTCAGCCTCAGCAGCCTCAGCCTCAGCCCGGGATACTCCCCCTTCAGCAGCGGCCACAGGGAATCAATAATGCAGTAAAAAAGCTCCGAGCACCAGGCTGAGAACCAGACTGTGACTGTGACTGTGGTGGTGGTGGATGATGAAGATGAAGATGTTTAAACCTGTAGAGAAATAACAGCAGGTAAAGTGTAGTCGTGTCTCCAGACTGTATAGGAGAATTACTAAAACATGCAGGTTTCAACATTTTTATGCACAAGTTGGTTCACTTTCCTCATCTGACCTTTGTTTCTGTGAATGACAAAATAAATCTGACACAAAGCTTTAATGAACTGATCTTATTTCATTCTGTTTACTTATTGCAATGTTGAATTTATGTTGTTTTCCCCCCTCTAATTTACATATAATGAAGATTGTGTGAATGAACTGTGCATCTGTCATTATTCATAAACAGTAGCCTATGTTATGATGCATTTTTTATTATTTAAATGAATATTAATTGTGATTATCAGACCAGGAAGCACTCTGCATTTGTGTGTATGGACGCTGCTTGCAGCCTCATTAGGTTAATGAATGGCTCTAAACCGCTGCAGCTGCATATCGATAAACCTATAGATAGCCTATCGATACTATCAGGTATTATTTGTTGCACATGAATCCATTATTCCACCTTGTTATTATGATCATTCATCCCCACACTGTTATGTTATGTAATCTGTGGAGGGGGGTGTACTGTACGTACGTCAACATCACATACAAACCTATACAATCTTTCAGCAGCAACAAAAACTACAACTCCCAGCGCTCTGGTGGAGAGAGAGAGAGGAGAGAGACGCGTAATGTGACGCAATCAGCAGGCGACGTACGCAAACCAAACCCGTCGTGCCCGCGGTCTCTCCGGTCTGTGTGTGCAGCTTCTTGTAGAAGAAGGAGCTGGAGAGGGAAACTGAGCTCCGGCAGCACCAACATCTTCCTCCTCCTTCTCCTTCTCCTTCTCCTCCTCCTCCTCCTCGTGCACCATCATGGCGGCTCCGCTCAAAGTCTGCATAGTGGGCTCCGGGAACTGGTAAGATGAGGAGCAGGAGGAGGAGGAGGGGGGTTAGGGTGGGTTGAGGGTGCTGGATCGATAAAGAGTGATCGATCTGATGTGATGTGATGTGCAAAGGCTGTGTGGTGGTGATACAGGTGGAGGTGAGGGGTCAGGAGCTAGAGGTAGTTCAGTCAGTGCCTTGCTCAGTGGCATCTCAGTGCAGCAGGATGTGTGGATTTGAACCAGCCTATAGTGGTTACAGTTAAAGGGGTAGTTCAATATTTTGGTAAAATTCTCCTATCATCGTAATCCCTATAGTCATAGCAGTAGGTTAATTTCTTGTAATTATCGGTGCATGTTCTTGCATGTTCATGTTCATGAACACAATGGAGGTGAATGGTACTTTCGCCTTTCCTTCAAAACTCATCAAATACACAATCCAGCAACTCCAAAACGCTCTGGTGGACAAGTTGTGACCTGCACATTCACCACACTATGAGATAATCATGTAATATTATGTAACATAACGACACATGAAGCAAATACTCAAAACTACTCGGAGCAGTCGTGTCTGAATGTAGTTCCGGCTGCATTTGCCTCTAAAACAACTCTGTCTCGTAATGCTACATGATTATCTCATAGCGTGGTGAATGTGCAGGTCACAACTTGTCCACGAGAGCATTTTGGAGTTGTTGGATTGCGCATTTGATGAGTTTGATGTACCATTCACCTCCATTGTGTTCACTGAGCAGCTCACATCTCTGCCCCGCCGATCTAAAAACAACATGCACCGATAATTAAAGGTAATGAACCTACTGCTATGAATATAGGGGAGAATTTACCAAAATGTTGAACTATCCCTTTAAGACAGTGGTCAGATTATTAGGAACACGTGTCAGCTGTCTGTTGTTTATAGTCTGCACTTATTGACATGAATAATTTGGACAAAATGATAGGAACATCTGTCAGTATAATGATGCTCTCTGCATTATTTTTATTGCACTTTATCGTCAAATTGCTCTCACTGTTGTTGTTGTTGTTGTTGTTGTGAGGTGTTGACCGTCTTCCTGACCTCTGACCTCTGGTTTCAGGGGTTCGGCCATCGCCAGGATCATCGGAAACAACGCCAAGTCCCTGCAGCGATTCGCCACCACCGTGAAGATGTGGGTGTTCGAGGAGAACATCAACGGCAGGAAGTTGACCGACATCATCAACGACGAGCACGAAAACATCAAATACCTGCCGGGATACAAACTGCCAGAGAACGTGGTGAGAGACCGAATCATGGTCTACTCTATTTTAGTTATTTTTAAATATTCAACCTAACTACAACATGTGATCGGCTCTCACTCTGCGACCGTGACCGACTAAAACTGACGTTGTTTTAATCAGATATATGAATTTGAACAGCCAGCGTACTGTAAATCTTCTCTATAAAATGAAATAAAATAAGAATATTATGAATGGCCCATTGCCATAATCCCTATAGTCATAGCAGTAGGTTCGTTACCTTTAATTGTCGGTGCAAGCTATTTTTAGAACGGCGGAGCAGAGCCGTGAGCTGCTCAGAGCTACGCTACGGAGGCTCATGGGATTTCTTGGTTTCCCTCATTAAATACACAATCCAACAACTCCAAAACACTCTGGTGGACAAGTTGTGACCTGCACATTCACCACGCTTTGAGATAATAACAGAACGTTACCACACAGAGTTGTTTTAGAGGTAAATTAATGCAAAACCGCTGATGTGCGTTCCTGTCGGGGACAGTTTTTCATCAAGCAGTCTCTGTATTTACTTCTAAAACAACTCTGTCTGGTAACGTTCTGTTATTATCTCATAGCGTGGTGAATGTGCAGGTCACAACTTGTCCACCAGAGCGTTGTTGTGGAGTTGTTGGATTGTGTATTTGATGAGTTTGATGAGGGAAACCAAGAAATCCCATGAGCCTCCGTAGTGTAGCTCTGAGCAGCTCGCGGCTCTGCTCCGCCGTTCTAAAAACAGCTTGCACCGACAATTAAAGGTAACAAACCTACTGCTATGACTATAGGGATTATGGCAATGGGCCAATTTGCCAAAAATGTTGAACTATCCCTTTAAGGCAAAATGAGAATAGATCAGATATGAACAAGCTGGTGAAAACTGTATTGGGATTTCAGAAGAGGGTGTAAAAAAAAACGTAGGGCCATCAATAAAAGAAAGATGAAAGTTTCTCCCGGGCCACATAAAAACTGTATCGTGTGCTCTGGTGTGTGTTTGTCCCTCTCAGGTTGCCGTCCCTCAGCTCCGTGATGCCGCTGACGGCGCCGACCTGCTGGTGTTCGTGGTCCCGCACCAGTTCATCAGGAAGCTGTGTGACGAGATGGTCGGCTGCGTCTCCACCAGAGCGCGAGGAATCACACTCATCAAGGTCAGAACAGGAAAAACCCCCAACATCAATTGACCTATGGCTAAGCCCCGCCCACAGACGCGATGAGCCAATCACAGTGCGCATAGCTAGCCCATACACTCGGACATTCTCTGCTTCCACGTCCATTGAAATGCATTGCAGTTAGTCAGTTTTCATTCGTTTTTATATGTTTTTTCTTGACATTTTAAGTTTTAAATGGTCAAACGGTGTTCATGGGGTAACGTTACATGCAACTCTGACACTAGGTATCCCGAGAGGCTGGGCCACGGGGTGGATTTTTTTTTACCTTTTCCCAAGCCACATCTCAACCGAGAGAAGTGTCTGCTCTGGATAAAGTTATGCAGTAGACCACAACACCAACTAAACGTGGATAAAATTAACAAGGATGTCTACATCTGTTCTAAGTTAAGTCAACAACGTATTTGAGGCAACATATTGTCATGTTTAGATGTTAGCCAGCATCACAACTAAGCATAAAGTCCGCTAGCTTAATGCTAACGTATAATGTAAAACTCCATAGACAGGCTAACAGAAATTAGCCCGTCGCTATCGGCAGCCATAGCAGTAAAGCTAAGTGAAGTTCTGGTGACTTCGAGATGATATTTAATCTTTCTGTCTCCAAAAACCATCAATTGCCTCTTGTGAAATGTCTCCTACTGTGACAGCTGTTGCCATAGCAACTGTCACCGAATGTTGACTGTTTGTCCGAGTGAGTGGAGGGGGCGGGGCTTAGCCAGAGGTCAATTAAACAAGATGTGACGGCAGCACTTTAAATAATATTTCTATGATTGCTGCTGGATTGTTGTCTTGGTTTATTTGATGTTTTTTAGACGTTTTGTGCTGCACCACAAATAGTGATGATGATGATGGCTCAACATCTGGAGCCACAGCAGCTTCCTTTCATCTCTGCGCTCTGACGATGTTCAGTCTATAAATCTGTCTCTTTTATCTTCTGATTCTCTGATTTGTCTCGGCACCAGTGAAAGTTGAAGAGTTTAGTATCAGACGAGGGAGTTTGTGTCTTCAGCACCACGGACAGCGTCAGCAGCCCGTCAACATGAAAACAAGGCAAATTAACATGCAGCTTTGGGATGTCACGAGTACTTGTTTTCACAATAAATCGTGGTATTAAACGCCACAATTAATTAATCGTAAAGATTCCTAAATAACGTCACTTCCCAAAAAAGATGATGTCGGAACCATATCGTGCCAAAATAAAGGTAAATGCTCAGATACTGGTCCATTTAACTAACGTAACATTGGATTAGTAGGAATTTAAATGTTAGTGTGTCATTTGTATTAAAAAAAAAAACATTTAGTATAGATGACAATATATGACCTGAATATTTCAAACGCTCCCCCTGGGGGGGTTAATAATTGGTCATATATTAATAGATACTTAAAATATTTTGTGTAATCAATGAGAAATGTAATTATATTTTGACTATATTTGATTTTACACATTCATAGTGTTGTGAAATTAATTAATGTATAATAATCGTGATCATCGTAACACCATGATAATTTATCTGACAATAATCGTACCAAGAAAATGTATAATCGTGACATCCCTAATAGACACATAATCCAGATCACTACTAACAGTATAATTGATTATAAACGATAACAAAAACATGTTTTGATGGTGGACAGTGTGAATCAAGCTGTTAATGCACAATAGTCAGATATTAGGTTTAATCTGTGTTTTCTGTGCACATGATTAATGAACACTTTGAACAGACTTTGCCCTTTATTTACCATATTATTTTACTGTTATTATCGGAGAGGAGGAGAAGGTTTTAAAGACACGAATGCAGGTGGTTTGAGTGTAAACTGTGTTTAAATGAGCGGCTGAGTTTAAATTACTGATGAAGTCTCTGAGGTTCATTAAAGGCCGATGTGAAGGAGCGTCCTGAGGGAAATGTCTCTGCTCCATTTGAGTTAATTGAAGACGAGCTCATTTTCCCTCTGTCGTCTTTCTTTGGTGTGTGTTTTGTTTATTGATTTATTTCATTATTTCACTTGAATTTGTGTTTTTTTTTGTGCCTAAATCTGCCTCATTTGTTTCTTTGTTTTATTTATAAAGATGGAAAAAAAGCCATTTCCAGCGCTGAATCTTGGGATAGTTTGGACATAGAGTTAAATAAGTGTGTGTGTGTGGACTGTGTCGATCTGTTTTAAAGGGATAGTTCACCCAAAATTGAAATTTCACTCATTATCTACTCACCCTCATGTTGACTAAGGGCTGGGAGAAGTTTCAGAGTCCTCCGTGGCTTCTCTGAGTTACAGGGGGTCTCGGCGTAGCAGTGCATGTCCATATAACGGTTGCAAATGGATACCAACTGTCTTTGTAACAAAAAGACACACCAAAAAACATCCAAATACCTCCATGCTGCTTGTATGTAATGTCCGTCTTGTACTGAAGCCCCGAAATGCGAAATTTCAAACAAAACAAGCTTGAAATATAGACTTATTTAATTTGTTTCGGGACAATTTCGCATTTCGGGGCTTCAATACAAGACGGACATTACATACGAGCAGCATGGAGGTATTTGGATGTTTTTTGGTGTGTCTTTTTGTTACGAAGACAGTTGGTATCCATTTGCAACCGTCATATGGACATGCACTGCTACGCCGAGACCCCCTGTAACTCAGAGAAGCCACGGAGGACTCTGAAACTTCTTCCAGCCCTTAGTCAACATGAGCGCGAGTAGATAATGAGTGAAATTTCAATTTTGGGTGAACTATCCCTCTAACTGTTGCTCAGGTTTTCATCAGACTGGGTTTGAATCTGCTTCGGCCTGTTTATAGAAGATATAACTCCTCTGTAACAGACCGGGCTTATCTACGTTTCCACTGCAGCTCAGATCCCCGATACGAGTGTGTGTGTGTGTGTGTTGTACAGTGGAGGGAATAAATCCTCGGCTCTATCCAGGTAAAAAAAAGCTGATTAAACACTGACTGTGCACAGACAGACAGGGGGGCTGTTCTGGGGAGGGGGGCTTTAGGTGCTGAGAGACCACTCATCCTCGGCCTCCTCGCAGCAGCAGAGCGTCAACAACTAACTAGGCCACAGCTGCTCCCAGCTCGCAGCGCACGGCCCTTCAGAATAAAAGCATCAGCTGTGCAAAGAGAGAAAAAAAAGAGAAATAAAACTTCAGTAGACGACATCAAACGTGTTTTTAATCAGATTTATCTCAGACTTTTTCTTTGATCGTGGTTTTTTCCTTCAGTTTCTCTCATAAACATGATGTTGGTTCATTGGATTTGGAGGGAAAGTTGTTGCAGCAGGAGAAAGATGAACGTTTCAGTGAAGAGGACATGAACCTGAGACTGATGTGGCACATCTGTCCACATGTGGAGCTGTTAATGAAGTTCCCCACCAGGTTGTTTAAAACTAGATGAAACTTGTCAGAAAAAACACCAATAACACATTATTTTTAGTTTACTGACTTATTTATCAAGTTCAAATTCACTTTTATTTATATAGCACATTTAAAAGACCTGTCACAGTCAGCCAGAGTGCTTTACAGTGCAGAAATAAAAATACATACATAAACAATATACATACTGGTGTATCTCAATAAATTAGAATATAATGGAAAAGTCAATTTCCAGTATTTCAAGTCAAATAGCTCCAACCATACTTTTCAGAAGGCCAACATTTCCATATTAAAAATGCTTTTGTAATATTCAAAAATTTTGAGATATTAAATGTTAGGTCTTCATTAAATGTGAGCCATAATCATTACAATCAAAAGAAATGCAATAAATAAAGACATGAAATATTTCATTCTGTGTGTAATGCATCTATATAATGTATTAGTTTCACATTTTGAATTGAATTACTGACATAAATAAACTTTTCCATAATATTCTCATTTATTGAGATGCACATGCGCATACATACACACATATGTGCATAGTCACAGTAGTCATAAATACAATATGTAAAAAAAAGTCTTCAAAATATTAATAAAATCCAAAAAATATGCATAAAAAATCATATTGTGATTAACTTGACTTGACTTGTGCTGGAAGTGATAACTCATCAATTTTTAATTTCTGCTTAAGAGTATACACATAAAAACGCTGATGTAATTCAGAAAATGAAGCTTGTGGCCTCTGTGAAGTTTTCTGACATTAACTGAAAAATCACAGTTTTGTTCGCACAGATCAGACGGGAAATGAGACGTAAAGTGTTTATATAGACAAACACAGTGAACGGCTGCAAATGTAAATGTATAAAACACATAGTTCACCATTAATGTAAAAAACAAGGCTGAGGTGTAAACTCAGGTGTTGCAGCAGCTGACAGTGGCACTTTAACAAACACTTTATTTTTAGATTTAGGTCTGTTACCAAATCGGTTCAGTGTGTGTGTGTGTGTGTGTGTGTGGTGTGAGTGACAGAGTTGTTTCAATATTTCATCACCTGTCTTTGTGTTTTTTGTCGTCTTGCGTCTCTGAGTCTGAGCCTCAGAGGATGATGAGACAGTTCTTCTGCTGTTTTCTTCATCATCTCCATCATCATCATCATCCTCAGCTATAAATAACACTGCACGTCCTGTAGCCACATGTCCCTCACCTCCCTCTCTCTCTCTCTCTCTCTCTGTGTGTGTGTGTGTGTGTGTGTGTGTGTGTCAGGGGATAGACGAGGGTCCCGAGGGCCTGAAGCTCATCTCTGACATCATCCGAGAGAAGATGGGCATCGACGTCAGCGTCCTGATGGGAGCGAACATCGCCAACGAGGTGGCGGCCGAGAAGTTCTGTGAAACCACCATCGGTGAGAAAGATATATTATGATATCATAATAATAGTAATATTAACATTCATGACTGTTAAA
>NC_140922.1:28593806-28698806 GCF_045865225.1 Trachurus japonicus | reverse complement strand
GAAAATTCAGTTTTTGAGATAAAATTCAGATATTTGCTAAACTTCATCAACCATGACTCCAAAATATTGTCTTTTTTTTCAGGAAGATTGAAAATGTATTTAGCAAGAATTTGATGGTATATGTTTACAGTAGTGTTTACAGTCAACCGTTTTCATGCACTGTAGGCTCAATTTTTGATAAATCAAAAATCCGAGAAACAAGTTTTGTGGAGGACGGTCTGGAGATGCTCTGTAGCAAGTTTGGTGTCAATTGAGCAAAAATTGTGGGAGGAGATACATTTTAAAAGTTTTACAGTTATCGAAAAAAACAGAGTGATGGACTTCATAATTTGTAATGAGTTTAAGTGGACAAAAGTTTCAGCAGTATTGGGGCGACATTTTGGTGAAAGTTGCAAAACTGTAGCGTCTACCGTTGGTTTGGTAGGAATGTTTAGAGTTTTTAAATTTAAACGCTTATTGTGCCGGAAGAATATTGACATGTCCTTGGAGTTGAGTAAATCTGGCATGGGGCCGGACATTTCTGTAAAGTTTTTTCCACTGTTAAAGCATGGGAAGTAGGACTTAATAAGAAGAAGAACATTGAGGAAAACAGTTGCCCGGCCCCTAATAAGATAGATATAAAATAGAATAATAAAATAAATATTAATAATCTATAAGGGTGGGAAAAAAAGGGAAATAAAGTTCATAAATCATTTATCCATACACATCAACACACAAACATAAAGCAAAGATGAAAACAAATCCACAGTAGCAAAGTAGAGCTGTTCGTTAGGTCTAGCCTCTCTTATTATAAGGAAGGATTAAAGGATCTTTCCACTATAAAAGGGCACATCGTCAATTTCGAGCAGAAACAGTATTTTCTGTGTTTGACGCCGAGTTTGTTTGTTTCTTTGTTTTGTTTTGTGTTTGTTGCGTCAGAGCATCGAGGAGCTGGAGCAGGAGATGCTGAACGGCCAGAAGCTCCAGGGCCCGGCCACGTCGGCGGAGGTTTATCACATCCTCAGACAGAAGAACCTGGTGGACAAGTCAGTGTCCAGCTAACTACAACTCTGTGTGTCTGTTAAAGGGATAGTTCAACATTTTGTCAGATTCTCCTCTCACCATAATCCCTATAGTCATAGCAGTAGGTTCGTTACCTTTAATTATCGGTGCATGTTGTTATGAGATCCGCGGGGCAGAGACGTGAACTAACCAACCACAACCAACTTAGTACAGCGACTGACGGCTCAGTGACAGCAGCCGGAGTGTGTACGACGTCTTTGGAGTGTGACGGTGATTTTCTGAAGGTGCAACTGTAAATCAACTTGATCAATTGCCTTATTGTATCTTGTGATACAACATAGGCCTGTACCCTCTCTGGATTGCAGCAGGTGCAACTATTGATCTCCCTGCATCTGTCCAGTTCCAGCTATTTCATTTTGTACGAATGCCGCCACCTCCTCCAAGTCTGTGTGGTTTCTCCTCCTGAACAAACCAAGTTTCCGACAGTCTCTCCAACGTCCTTTTACTTATGACCAAACCGTGTTTATGAGCCAAAAGAGAGAGAATATCCTTATTACTGAAGCCAATTCTGAAGTGCAGCTTAAAGCAGAAGTAAGCGATCCGGTCGTTTTGGCTAACTTCTTGTCAGCCGATGGAGTTAGCAGTCCCCGCCCTCGTCCCTACGTCAACACATTCACGCGCATCCCTTGGCTGCACACACAGAGAGGACCGCCCCTTTATGCCGTTCTCTCTCCTCATTGGATAAAGGTTGTAGGATACAAGGAAAGTTTTCTCCTCGGCTTACAGCAGAGCAGAGTGACTGAGAGACCCGTGTTTCAGACCAAACACTCTATGTAAGTGATTGCTGTCGGAAGATATAACTATTTAAGACTTATATTAACACAAACATTCCACTTACTTCTGCTTTAATTAAGGCATCTGTAGAGGCAGCCATGGCCACCGACTATAGTAGTTTGATATTTTCTTAAAGCAGAAGTAAGTGATATATTTGTGTTAATATAAGTCTTAAATAGTTATATCTTCCGACAGCAATCACTTACATAGAGTGTTTGGTCTGAAACACGGGTCTGTCAGTCACTCTGCTCTGAGTCGAGGAGAAAACATTTATCGTATCCTACAATTTTTATCCAATGAGGAGAGAGAACGGCATGAAGGGCTGTGTGTGCAGCCAAGGGACGCCGTGAATGTGGCGACGTAGCGACGAGGACTGTTATGGTGCGTTTAAGGAAACTCGTAGACTCGTGTTTTTCTGTCCTGTGAAGTTGTATCAGTTCGATCTGGTACGAGTTCACGGGTCGGAAGTTACGAGTGGCCGTTATAGTGACTTTCACAGGTGAAACAGGTCGGAAAAACACGAGTGGGTTGCCTGGAACGCTACAAAGTCGTAAGTTGTGACTTGAAGCTGTAATTTACGATTTCAAAAGCCTGCCTCGAACACAGCATTAGCGAAAACGACCGGATCGCTTACTTCTGCTTTAATTTATAAAAAAAAAACAAAAAAAAAACTGACTTGCCAAGTTTTTTTTCCACTTGTTTTTTTTTTTTTTTTTTTTGCTGGCCCTAATACCCCTTCGTACCAAAAGCATTATTATGAAAATTGGTGAATTATTGATTTTGGGTGAAGTATCCCTTTAACTTTAATAAACTCCTGAGCAGCCCCCAGAGAGACATTTTCTCTAAAAGCTTCTCGGTTCTCCTCTGGACCAGAACCAGAACCAGGACCAGAACCAGAACCAGGACCAGAACCAGGACTCAGACTCAGGACCCAGACCCAGACTCAGACCCTGACCGTCTGTCCCTCCTCCTCCTCCTCTCTGCAGGTTTCCTCTCTTCGCGGCCGTCTACCAGATCTGCTTCGAGGGGCGGCCGGTCCACGAGATGATCTCCTGCCTGCAGAGCCACCCGGAGCACATGTGATGATGTCATATGGTCACCTGGTCACATGGTCACTGCCGCCGCCGCCGCCGCCGCTGAAGAACTGGTCCATCGTGTTCCCACTAAGACCGACCAGTTTTAACACCAGTCGACTGAAAATGTCCTTCGTCATTTCACCTAAAAAAACTAATGTGGACCAAAGGAAAACTACAAAAACCTTGAGCTGCCAGATGTTTAAAGGGATAGTTCACCCAAAATTGAAATTTCACTTCACATTATCTACTCACCATCATGTCGACTAATAAGGGCTGGGAGAAGTTTCAGAGTCCTCCGTGGCTTCTCTGAGTTACAGGGGGTCTCGGCGTAGCAGTGCCATATGTCCATATAACGGTTGCAAATGGATACCAACTGTCTTCGTAACAAAAAGACACACCAAAAAACATCCAAATACCTCCATGCTGCTCCTATGTAATGTCCGTCTTGTATTGAAGCCCCGAAATGCGAAATTGTCCCGAAACAAATTAAATAAGTCTATATTTCAAGCTTGTTTTGTTTGAAATTTCGCATTTCTGGGCTTCAGTACAAGACGGACATTACATACGAGCAGCATGGAGGTATTTGGATGTTTTTTGGTGTGTCTTTTTGTTACCAAGACAGTTGGTATCCATTTGCAACCGTTATATGGACATGCACTGCTACGCCGAGACCCCCTGTAACTCAGAGAAGCCACGGAGGACTCTGAAACTTCTCCCAGCCCTTATTAGTCGACATGAGGGTGAGTAGATAATGAGTGAAATTTCAATTTTGGGTGAACTATTCCTTAATGTGTTTTTCTTTTTGTTTTTTTTATACAGCTGATGTCAGTTCTTCAGGTCTGTTGACAAATATGAGTTTCTGTTACAATGTGAAACCTCTTGACACACACACACACACACCTCCTATCTCACGGTGCTCCTCGACTCACCAGCGCCCCCGTCTGGTTGAACAGCACTAACACACACCAGGCTGCCGGCAGGTCGGAGGAGGACGAGTCTGGTTTATTACAACCACTTTATCTTTATTATTTCTATACTGTGATATTTTACATTTAATCCGATCGTCTGGACTTCAGGGTCACTTTACAGAAACGTCCACTTTCTTTTTGGAACAACTAAATGTCTTTTAAATTTAATTTCTTCTTCCTGACATCTAAACTTATAGGCCACGTCATTATAATCTATCTCGTTGGCTGTATCGACGCATTCATTTTTCCAATTTTTTTAAAGATTGCATGTTTCGTCTTTTCATAATTGGTGTTACTGTACCTTTTGTTTTGGCAAAAATAAAGTCTTTTTTGGAATATTATTTCTCAGTCTCTTCAACATCTATGAACAAGTAGTTAACAGCTTTAAATAAACTTCAATATAAACTTAGTTTTCATGAAAATTTTGACGGCATCAAACCCAATGTTGTGAACCATGGTAAATCATTTCATTGTAATCTATTTTTATTCTACTTTTTTGTTGTTCCTTGAGAGTAAAGTGGATCAAACTAGTGAGTTTGAGTAAAAACTTCATATGAAACGATGAGATAAATCAGAAAATGTTTGATATCTGATAGAACTGGACTCAACTCCAGCGCTTAAACCCGTTCAGTAATAAAACAGAACTGTCCCTTTAAATGTCACATGACCTGCTCAGTCCTGTGTGTTTGCTTGTTAATGAAAACCTCAGTTAAACAAAAACACGTACATTCCCAGTTTGTGACCAAAATGTTGAGCATCATCAACAGGCAGCTGAGACAGATGTTTATTAAACTAGCACCAAGAGTTGTGACTTTGTGTTCCAGATGTTTTCATTTTCATTCAGGTAAAACAGATGTGTTGAAATGTTCCTAATTTTTGTTAAAAAGAAATATCCTCAATTGTGTGTGAGTGATTTTTGTTTATTTGTTTTGTTTAAGTTTCCTCACAGATGTGTTGGACGGCCCCATGATCACTGAGTTTAAAGGGATAGTTCAACATTTTGGCAAATTGGCCCATTTCCATAATCCCTATTGTCATAGCAGTAGTTTTGTTACCTTTAATTGTCAGTGCAAGCTAATTTTAGAACGGCGGAGCAGAGCCGTGAGCTGCTCAGAGCTACGCTACGGAGGCTCATGGGATTTCTTGGTTTCCCTCATCAAACTCATCAAATACACAATCCAACAACTCCAAAACGCTCTGGTGGACAAGTTGTGACCTGCACATTCACCACGCTGTGAGATAATAACACAACGTTACCACACAGAGTTGTTTTAGAGGTAAATTCATGCAAAACCGCTGATGCGCGTTCCCATCGGGGGCAGTTTTTCATCAAGCAGTCTCTGTATTTCCCTCTAAAACAACTCTGTCTGGTAACGTTCTGTTATTATCTCATAGCGTGGTGAATGTGCAGGTCACAACTTGTCCACCAGAGCGTTTTGGAGTTGTTGGATTGTGTATTTGATGAGTTTGATGAGGGAAACCAAGAAATCCCATTAGCCTCCGTAGCGTAGCTCTGAGCAGCTCACGGCTCTGCTCCGCCGTTCTAAAAATAGCTTGCACCGACAATTAAAGGTAACGAACCTACTGCTATGACTATAGGGACTATGGCAATGGGCCAATTTGCCAAAATGTTGAACTATCCCTTTAAGGAAGTGGCTGTCAGATTAAATCAAGCCAAGTAAAGCACACTTATAGATATAGGCCTATAGACAAGTCTTATTTTGGATCAGGTCATGATGGTTTATACCTAAAAACTGCTTTTTGATAAGGAGTCTTCAGGACTGTTCCCCTCAGACTCTGAACACTGATTGTGGAGCTCAGATGTCAAAGGTCAAGGTCACTGTGACCTCACACATCATGCTTTTGGCTATAACTAAAAAACATGTGCACTAGTTCTGACACCGTGGGACATTTTATATCCAATAAGTCGAAGGTAAATTTCCACTTTTTAAATTGTTTAGATCTTTTGTGCTGCTTCATGTGGACAGACCTCAGATCACAGATCGTCTTCAGATTGGCAGCTTTTCACTGCATCCTGCTTGCGGTAGGTCAGTGTCGCTCTAACACACACACACACACACACACACACACACACACATGGATCTGACCTGGTAAAACTTAAAAATATGACAGATACTATAATTACATACATAACTCTGCAGGCTGTGGACCGAGGGGTGGGAGGTCGTCGACATGAGAGAGAAGAGTAGGCTACAGATGTTTCAGTTGGATCAGATTTGCCTTTTTATGAATGAGACTGTAACACCATTAAACAGGGTCCAATGTGTGTTTCTGTTGGAATAAAGTTGATGTTTCCTGCCTGTGATGTTTGAGATGAGTCCAACGACGATCCTCTCTAATCCTAATCTCTGCTCCAGCAGCACGTTGGATTAAATGAAATAATGACTGTGAGGTGAAAGTGACTGGCTCGCTGCTTTAATTTTATGTAGGTTAGCGACTTTACAGATATATTACGCACAGAAAATACATAATTGTTACAATTTATTCATATTTTTAAAGTAAAGGTAAATGTTATTTGAACAGTAAAATGCTATTGAGCCATCAATTTGGCTCTATGTGTTCCTTAATTACTGTTAAAAAATGTCAAATCCCACAGATGTTTTTGTTCCACATTATTTTGTATAGACAGTGAGTGTTGTATTATGAGATCCAAAACTTATTTTATGTTTTATACTGCACTGTGTACCTAACTATACAAGACACAAAAATGTTGAATAAATGTTATTAAAAAATAAAGTAGCCTAGTGCTTGCCTGAATTTATGTCACTGCTGTCACAAAACTCTTATTTTGAAATTTAAGAAAATATCTATTTAAAATACATACAGTATGACTCTCTGTGGTTCATTTTCTTTTTTGCTTAAGATCTACATAGAAGGGAACATGGTCAATCCACCGTCTCATTTCAGTCATCAGAAATGTTCTCATTAATCTCACAATTTCATTTGAAAAAAAAAAGCATGTGTGGTAAACTTTAGATGTATCAAAATTTAATTTAAGCCATGTTATTATTAAACTCAGCAGTATGAATATCTATAAATAAATGATTGTTTAATAATTCAAAATCTGTAGGCTACTATAAGAATGTATTTTTTTTAATTCTTTTTTTTTGAGCAAAAATAAAGACTTTTATAAAATAGTATTTCTCTGTCTCTGCAACACCTATAAAAACAATTTGAGTTTAGCATCTGTGGTAAACTTTATTGTTAAGATAACGTTACTTGAGCTCTCTTGTACATAACCGAAATAAGGTGAATACTACAGTAGGTTATGTAGCCTACAAGAGAGCTCAAGTATCTTAACAATAAAGTTTACCACAGATGCTAAACTCAAATTGTTTTTATAGGTGTTGAAGAGACAGAAATAATATTTTATAAAAGTCTTTATTTTTGCAAAATAAATAAATAAATAAAAGTGAGAAAAAGATAGCTAGTACATTATTATAGTACAGATTTGTTTGAATTATTAAACAATCATTTATTTATATTCATACTGCTGAGTTTAATAATAATAATAATAACATGGCTTAAATTAATATTATTTCAATACATTTTTTATTTTTAAAAAATGTAAAAAAAAGGGACGTTTCTGCTTAGTGACCCATTTACACTCTTTATGCATCTGCACTTTTGGCTCGTTTGGTCATCCACACACGCACACGCAGACACACACACCTGTCACCGCCGGTCCAGCTGGTGTCACACACCCGGGGACAGGTCGCAGTAAACACACGCTGAAGAAGAGAAAGAAGCGCAAGGAGTGGAGGAAGAAAGAAAAGAAGGAGGGGGAGGAGAAGAACGGGAGGACCAGGACCGATGACCGAACCCAGCGGCTCCGCGGTGAGAGTCTGACCGGGACAGTGACCTCTGGAGCCGGCGACGAAACCGTGAGTGAGCGGTGGTGGTGGTGGTGGTGGAGGTGGCGGCTAACATGCTAACATGCTAACTGCACCAGCCAGCTAACTGAAGCCATGTTTTTGTTTTGTTTGTTTTATCATTGACGTTGAATAAACAAAACCAGAACTAACCAGAACTAACCAGCGGAGACCCGCCGGCGCCTGTTTGTCCATGTTTAGTTATTATTATTAGAATATATTTCTTTAAAATGTGGCTCATTGTTGTGGCTCGTTTGAAGGAGCTACATGCTAACGAAGCGGCTAAAAACAAAGCAACCTAAAGCTGCTTAATCCGAAGCAGTTTTCAGGTGCTGTTGTCACCATGGTAACACCACAGTAGACTTAATTATCTACGTTTACCAGTTAACTATCTAACTAACTAACTCCTTCCTGACGTTGTTGATTTTTTATTGTATTAAAAAAGTAATTATATTATGTATTATATTAACTCTTTATAGCTGTTTAGACTGATGATGATGATGATGATGACGATGACTCAGGTGAATCGTCTCTGTGACGCAGGGACGCAGATGGACGCGCCGATGACGTCATGATTTAAGTCTCACCTGTGGACAAGCAGCAACGAGTTATGTCTGTGAACTCTCTCCTGCGATGCACCTTCAGGTAACACACCTGAACACTGGTCAGATTGAGAGTGCTCAGCTTGAACTGTACTGAATGTCTCTCTCTCCTTTGTTTTATATATTTGTTTTATGTATTTGCATATATACCTACTGTGACAACCAAATTTCCCATGTGTGGAATAAATAAACAGTCTTATATCATAAGTTTGTATCGCCTATAATAGAACTTTATGAGCATTTATCATTTTCACCTTTCATAATAGAAAACTGTAAGAACATAATGACTCAGCATAATTTTTCTTTTCTTTTTTTACACTGGCAAAGGATTTTAGAGTGAGCCTCAACCTTAATCATATTTAGTCTCAAACTTAATGTTTTTAGATGAATATTTTCAGCTTCTCTGTCTTGTTCATGTTAAACTATGGTAGTTAAAGAAAAAAAAACAAGTGCACCATCAGACTGTTCATCTTCATCTATAATGATTTATGATTTACGTATCAAACAGGAGTCCTTTAAATCTTCATTTAAATCAAAATGCCACACGTGTACTGTATAGTTTTCAGTCTCACAGTCTGAGGATTTTCAACTGTTACAAACTGAAATTCAGATTTTAAAGTGGAAAAAAGGAAACTGGAGAATCACAGTTTGAGACGAGCATCCGCATGTTTTTTTAACTGGTTGAAAAACAAACAATAGATTGATAGATAATCAATGTAATCAGTGTGTCCATCGGCCTTGAGGATAGTCCATTAAGGAGACATCAAATGGAAGAGATCAGAGAGAGATTTGCTGAGGTGATCGATGATGAAGCAGTAATCTGATGCGATCCGTCTCTCCGTCTGTGCAGGCTGAAGAGGAAACATGTGGCCACACATCTGGCCCAGCTCAGGACTCTGTCCGGGGCCGACGCCGTCAACGCTCTCAGGCCGTTTTATTTTGCCGTCCACCCGGACTTCTTCGGCCAGTATCCCAGAGAGCGGGTACGTCTCCTAGGCTGTCAGACATCATGTTGTACTGATTTGCTTCATCTCCTCGTGTTGCATTTAAAGGCAGGGTAGGAGATCCTGGAAAAAACGGTTCTACAGTATCAGGCCACATTTTGAAAATACAGTCAAAAGTTTGATTGATAAGATTGTCCGTTCCACAGGTGACTCACTTTTTTCATTTTTGTTAAGAAGCATTACATAACTTGGTTGCAAACGGGGTATGAAGAGGATTTCAAGCAATTCAGTAAAAAACACCCTAGAAAGAGATCTCCAACCCGACCTTTAAAGGGGACATATTGTGGAAATATCACTTTTTGGAGGCTCTTTAACATATATCTGGGTGTTTGTTTTGCCTTCCAGCCCCAAAAATGTGAGAATTGACAAAACAATCTGTAATTTTCAGGCTCCCTAGGTTGAAATCCACTGGTTTTATTAGCTGTTTCAGTTGTCTGACAATGATGTCATTAGTTAGTAGTGGTAAAGGGGGCGGGGCAAGCAGTGGTTCATTTGCATTTAAAGGGACAGACACTGAAACCAGCAAACCTGAACAGGGCTGTATTGAGAGGATGAAAAGAGTTGTGATGTTTGATCCTTGGGGTATTTTGACAGATGCATGTCACAGACATGTCTTTAAAGGGGTCATATTATGGAAATATTACTTTTTAAAGGCTTTTTAACATATATTTGGGTGTTTGTCTTGCCTTCCGGCCCCCAAAATGTGAGAATTGACAAAACAATCTGTAATGTGCAGGCTCCCTAGGTTGAAATCCATGTGGTTTTATGAGCTGTTCCAGTGATGTAACTAGGTTTCAAATTTGCATAACACCACCCCTACCTGGTAACAGTAGAAGGGGCGGGGCAAGCAGTGGTTAATTTGCATTTAAAGGGACAGGCACTGAAACCAGCCGTCCTGAACAGGGCTGTTTTGAGTGGATGAAAAGAGCTGTGATGTTTGATCCTTGGGGTATTTTGACCGAAGCATGTCACAGACATGTCTTTAAGACACCTGGGTACTTTTTTGATTTGTGGAAAAGGTGCAGCATATGTCTCCTTTAATGTCTGTCTGTGTGTGTGTGTTACAGGAAGTGAACGAGAACTCTCTAAAGAGGCTCAACGGTTATCTGGAGAACCTGCAGAAACCCGGCTCCTCTTCGGTTCAGCCGATGAAACTCACCTTCTACGTCAGGGACACTAAAGACAGGGACGTCCTGCAGCCAGACATCCTCACCTCAGGTACACTCTCCACTCACATCCTCCTGTTTATCTTGTGTAAATTGTGTTTTTTTTTTTGTTTTGTTTGTTTTTTACGGAGTCTAAAATCTCCTGCCTGGTTCTCAGGTTTCCGGTCAGTGAGTTTCACGCTGCACACACACGATGTAATGAGCACAGTGATGAATGTGTTAAAGTCCTGCAGCCTGCCCGTGGAGCACATGAAGGGACTGAAAACAAGAGCAGAGGCGGCTAAAAGTCCAGCGGAGGGCGCCGTGCCTTTCTACAGACCCATCAAATGGGACAAGAGTTACTACACCTTCACCGGCTTCAGGGACCCGGAGCAGGAGCTGCAGCAGGCCAGGAGGGTGGAGCCCACACTCAGGTGAGAGAGAGAGAGAGACACATGATGCAGCAGGCAAATACTCACAACTTGTAGTTATACCACTGATTTCAGTTCAGATGTACAATATGGATTATTAATATTTATGTAAATTTCTCACTCAAAAATGTGCAATTTCAAGAACAAATGCAGGAATACTCTTGTACATGATGTTATGATTATTTTATCATTTTTCTATTTTGCCTACTACTGTTTTGTGTTGCTTTTGTTCTTATGATCTATTGCTCCTCAAAAATTCCCCATTGTGGGAATTATAGTGGATTATTTTATCTTATCTTGTCTTGTCTTGTAAGACATTAAAATATCTTATGAGATGAGATGACTTTATATACTTTAGATACATTATACTTAAGATAAGATAGACCTAATTGAATCCAGACTGGGAAATAACTTATAAGATAAATAATGATAATGTGTGATCAATAAATTGTAATAATTCATTAATTTAAATATTTATGCTTTTTTGTATTTCCTTTTTAACTTGACTCGCATTTTTAAATTGTACCTCTGGGACAAATAAAGTTCTTTGAATTGAATTGAACTAAATAAAGTAAATCTCATCTACTTTTAATATTAGAAACAGTTTGTAACAGCTTCGTCCGTTCACACCGTTTCAGTTTGTGGCTGAGAAACAACGAGCCTGAGGCGACGAAGAAGCACAGCGCCAGTCTCCCGCGCCGGGAGGAGCTGAGCAGACTGAAGAAGGAGCTGTGTCACACCTTCAACCTGGAGGACATCAGGTACGACGCTGTGGTCGACCTGTCGGGTGTTTACTCACCTCACCTGTCTGAACAGCTGTGACTCTGGGCTAAATGATCATGATAACTAATAACCAGTCAGGAGCTCAGCTGGTTAGACGAGAGCAGAGCGATAGATATATATATATATTGTTATATCTATCTCTCTGGACGAGAGTATTGAAGGTCCTGGTGATGTTGAAGTGTTGATCTTTAATAAAACTGAATGTAACGTGTGTGTAATGTAACATGTTGCTGCTGTGTGTTGCAGGTGGCAGCGCAGCTGGGGAGTGTCGCACCGCTGCTGTCAACTCCAGAGTCTGAGCCGACTGTCACAGCAGAACCCAGAGGCCCTGATCAGCCTGCAAGGTGAGAGGAGGAGAGGAGGAGGGAACAAGGAGGAAGAGGAGGGGAGGGGAGAGGAGGAGGGAGGGAGAAGGGGAGGGGAGGGGAGGAGGAGAGAGGAGGAAGAGGGAAGAAGGAGGAGAGGAGGAGGAGTGAAGGAGAAGGGGGAGGAGAGGAGGGAGGGAGGGGAAGAGGAGAGGAGGAGGGAAGAAAGAGGAGGAGGGGGAGAGGAGGACTGGAGGGGATGAAAGGAGGAGAGGCGGGAAGAAGGAGGAGGAGAGGAGACAGTGAAGTGAAACAGGAAAAGAGAACCAGATATAAATCAGTTTACTATCAATTTATATTTTTTATTTCTGAGCTCAGTTGCAAAATATAATTTTAGGGAATGCCCCTTTAATCTGACATCCTTCCTCCTCCTCCTCTTCGTTTCCAGGACACACGGTTGTGTTTGCGGACCAATCAGGGATGAACGCCTCAGGTCACGTGATGCTGGGAACGATGGACGTTCATCACCAGTGGACCAAGGTGAGAAAACACACACACACACACACACACACACACACACACACACCCCCCCACACACACACACACACACACACCTACCTAGCTGTGTTTGAAATCACCCCCTATCACGGATGTAGTGCACTATATAGTGTGTTCGCCATTTTGTAGTGTTGTTCGAATTCTCCGCGATTAATTTCATCCACTATGTAGTGGACGACAAAACACCCACAATGCACCACAAAATTGAGTGAACAAGCGATGTTCACTACTTTCTACTCCCGTATCCCACAATGCAATGCGGTCGTGTTTTGCCAGAGAAGTAGAGCAAGATAATTAGCATGTTAGCTACGATTTATTTAGGTTATTAACCAATAAACTCCTCAGACGTATTTGCCTTCGCTCCGTTTGCCTCGCCCGAGGAGCAGGAGTTGGGCGAGCAGCATCCGAACATTAACAGGCAGCATTAAATCAATCTAATAAAGAAACTGTAGTAGAATATGTAGTAAATACGATCTTACGAGCTAAGCTAATAGCCACAGTTCACACGCGAGCCGTTACGGCTCACGGTCGGGACACACAACAGTAGTTGACCAAACCAAACTTCCGATATTTCAACAGTTTATTGTCCGAGAAACACAACCACGCAGAATCACATCCTCACATGTTCCCGCCATAGACTGTAAAAAGAATGGACGTAGCGTCCGTGACGTCACCCATTGGTTTTGGGGAGTCGTTTTTGTGACTCAAATATGGCGGCCTGAACAGCGCCATGTTGGATTTACTGGCCGAGAACCCGCCCACTGGCCTCGAAGCAGCTGTCCACGGAGCTGCTCGGACCTGTCACTCAACGTTTCCGCGCCCTAATTGGCCAGAGTTTTAACCTAATAACAGTAAAACGGTAGAGTTAAAAAAAATTCACTCCCCTCAGAGTGTGTGCGGGGGTAGAAACTATCGGTTGAGACGAAAAAACGTGCTGACACCAGGCTTTTAACATGTTTACTGAGGATGTAAAGTCGGCGATTTTAACATGGGGGTCTATGGGGAATGCTCCCTTCTGACACCAGCCCCCAGAGGAATCCGAGGGGATTGCAGTTTTTTGAACGCGGAAGTGAGCTTCACTTCTCAGACCGACAACTGCCCCCTTGGTGAGAACACCTACACATCTGTCCGTCATGTGACCTCCTCTCCTCCTCCTCCCCCTCCAGATGTTCCAGCAGCTGCCGGTGTACCGCGGCCTGCAGCAGCAGACCGACTGGCTGAAGGAGCGGATCAGCCTGCTGCTGGGCGGGGTGCAGGTGGTGCAGCTGGAGCGGCTCGGCCCCGTGCAGCCGCTGGCCGAGCTCTACGGAGCCCTGAGCCTCTTCCACCACAACCTGACCACGGGGCGGCTCAGGCTGCACCCGCGGTCGCTGCAGGGCCTCGCCGCGCTGCTCGAGACGTAGGACGCCACGACGCCATGACACTCCTCAACGCCTCACACACCTGACTCACTCACTCACTTTACTTTACTTCATCCTCTGCTTCCCCCTCCTCTTTCTCCTTCCCCTCTTCCTCCTCCTCTTCTTGTTCCTTCTTCCCCTCCTTCTCCATCCTCCTCCACTTCTTCCTCCTTCTCCATCCTCTTCCTCCTCTTCCCCCTACTCTTTCATCATCCTCCCTCCTCTTCCTTCTTCCTCTCATCCTCCTCCTCCTCCTTCCTTCCTCTCCCTCCTCCTCCTTTACTTTACTTTCCTTCTCCATCCTCCTCCTCCTTTTCCATCCTCCTCCTCCTCTTCTTCCTCCTTCTCCTTCCTCCTCTTCTTGTTCCTTCTTCTTCCTCCTCTTCCTCCTTCTTCTTCCTCCTCCTCCTCTTCTTCTTCCTTCTCCTTCCTCCTCTCCTTCCTCCCCTCCTACTCCTCTTCCTCCTCCTTCCTCTTCTTCCTCCTCTTCCTCCTCCTCCTCTTCCCCCTCCTCCCCTTTCTCCTTCTCCTTCCTCCTCCTCCTCTTCTTCCTCCTTCCTCCCCTCCTGCTCCGCTTCCTCCTCCTCTTCTTCCTCCCTCCTCGTCTTCCTCTTCCTCCTCCTCTCCTTCTTCCTCCCTCCTCTTCCTCCTTCTCCTTCCTCCTCTTCTTCTTCCTTCTCCTTCCTCCTCCTCCCTCCTCTTCCTCCTTCTCCATCCTCCTCCTCTCCTCCTCCTTCTCATCTCCCCCCTCCTTCTACCTCCTCTTCCTTCATCCTCCTCCTCCTCTTCTTGCTCCTTCTTCCCCTCCTCTTCTTCCTCTTCCTCCTCCTCTTCCTCTTCTTGTTCCTTCGCCTTCCTCCCCTTTCTCCTTCTCCTTCCTCCTTCCTCCCCTCCTGCTCTACTTCCTCCTCCTCTTCCTCCTCCTCCTCTTCCTCTTGCTCCTGCTTTCCCTCCTCGTCTTCTTCCTCCTTCTTCCTCTTCTTGTTCCTTCGCCTTCCTCCTCCTCCTCTTCTTCTTGCTCCTTCTTCCCCTTCTCCTCTTCCTCCTGCTCCTCTCCCTCCTTCTCCTTTCTCTTCTTCCTCCTCCTCTTCCTCCTCTCCTCCTTCCTCCTTCTCCATCCTCCTCCTCTTCCTCCTTCCCTCCTTCCTCCTCCCTCCTCTTCCTCCTTCTCCTTCCTCCTCCTCTTCTTCTTCTCCTCCCTCCTCCTCCTCCCCGCCTCTTCCTCTTCTTCTTCCTCCTCCTCTTCCTCCTTCCCTCCTCCTCCTCCTTCTCCATCCTCCTCCTCCTCTTCTTCTTCCTCCTCCCTCCTACCCTCCTTTTCTTCCTCCTCTTTCCCCTTCTTCTTCCTCCTCTTCCTCCTCCTCCTTCCTCATCCCTCCTCCCTTCCTTCCTCCTCTTTCTCCTCCTTCCTCCTCCCCTCCTTTTCTTCCTCCTCTTCCTCCCTGCATCCTTCTCCTTCCTCCTCCCCGCCTCTTCCTCCTTCTCCTTCCTCCTCCTTTTCTTCTCCCTCCTCCTCCTTCTTCTTCCTCCTCTTCCTCCTCCCTTCTCTTCCTCATCTTCCTCCTTCTCCTTCCTCCTCTCCTCCTCTTTCTCCTTCCCCTCTTCCTCATCCTCCTCCTCTTTTTCTTCCTCCTCTTCTTCCTCTTCCTCCTCCTCTTCTTGTTCCTTCTTCCTTTCCTTGCCTTCCTCTTCCTCATCCTCTTCCCCCTCCTCCCCTTTCTCCTTCTCCTTCCTCCTCTCCTCCTCTTCCTCCTCCCTCCTCCTTCCTCCTTCCTCTTTCTCCTTCCTCTTCCTCCTTCTTCTTCCTCCTCCTCCTCTTCTTCTTCCTCCTCTTCCTTCTCTTTCCTCCTCCTCTTTCTTCTCCTTCTTCCTCCTCTTCCTCCTTCTCCATCCTCCTCTTCTTCCTCCTCCTCTTCTTCCTTCTTCCCTCCCACCCCATCTTCCTCCTTTCTCCTCTTCCTCCTCCTCCATCCTCCTCCTCCTCCTCCTCCTCTACCCGCTGCCACCTCTGTGTGTGAGTTACATGCTGTTGTTGTTGTTGTGTTTCCATGGCAGCGACCGCTCCAGCCCGAGCCTCCATGAGTCGGGACACTTCATCATCCCGACCAGCGTCGACCCCCCGAAGCTGCAGGTTTTCCTGCAGAGCCGCGCCCCCGAGGCCCGGGAGCGCACACGCCGCCGCAACCAGTGAGTCCCACGCCTCAACACCGTTTACCCACAATCCACCTGATTTACCCACAATCCTCCTGGTGTCTCACAGAGGGTTGGACAACACGAGGAGAATGGGTTTTCTTCTTCCTCCTCCTCCTCTTCTTCCTCCTCCTCCCTCCTTTTCTTCTTCCTCCTCCTCCTTTTCTTCTTCCTCCTCCACTTCTTCCCCCTTCCTCCCCGCCTCTTCCTCTTCTTCCTCCTCCCTCCTTTTCTTCTTCCCTCCTCCTTTTCTTCTTCCTCCTCCTCCCTCCTTTTCTTCTTCCCTCCTCCTCTTCTTCTTCCTCCTCCCTCCTTTTCTTCATCCTTCCTCCCCTCCTCCTCCTCTTTCTCCTTCCTCCCCTTCCTCCTTCCTCTTCTTCCTTCTTCCTTCCTTCCCTCCCTCCTCCTCCCTCCTCTTCCTCATTCTCCTTCCTCCTTTCTCCTCCTGAACAACACAAGAGGATTGTTTTTTCTTTCTCAGACTCAGAAATAATTCTGCTGAGCAGCAACACTGATCTATCGCTCTTTTTATTGATTTCTTGCCGGCTTTGTTGTAAACAAACGCACATGGAGGAGAGGAGGGTTAGAGATGCAGAGGAGAAGCGACCAGACTTCCATAGTTCCTCTTTAACATTAAAACAGAACAAAGACAGTGTACTAAAAACAGAAAAATTAAATACTATTTCTCTACATTACAGGAATAGTTCAACATTTTGGAAAATTGGCCCATTACCATAATCCCTATAGTCATAGCAGTAGGTTCGTTACCTTTAATTGTCGGTGCAAGCTACTTTTTAGAACGGCGGAGCAGAGCCGTGAGCTGCTCAGAGCTACGCTACGGAGGCTCATGGGATTTCTTGGTTTCCCTAATCAAACTCATCAAATACACAATCCAACAACTCCAAAACGCTCTGGTGAACAAGTTGTGACCTGCACATTCACCACGCTATGAGATAATAACAGAACGTTACAAGACAGAGTTGTTTTAGAGGCAAATACAGAGACTGCTTGATGAAAAACTGCCCCCGACGGGAACGTGCATCAGTGGTTTTGCATGAATTTACCTCTAAAACAACTCTGTCTGGTAACGTTCTGTTATTATCTCATAGCGTGGTGAATGTGCAGGTCACAACTTGTTCACCAGAGCGTTTTGGAGTTGTTGGATTGTGTATTTGATGAGTTTGATGAGGGAAACCAAAAAATCCCATTAGCCTCTGTAGCGTAGCTCTGAGCAGCTCACGCCTCTGCTCCGTCATTCTAAAAACATCTTGCACCGCCAATTAAAGATAACAAACCTACTGTTATATGCAGCCCTGACTGTTCAGCTGTCACTCACTCTGACCCGTGTGTGTGTGTGTGTGTGTGTGTGTGTGTGTGTGTGCAGGCTGCAGGCGGAGGAGGAGGGCGTGGTGCAGCAGTGTCTCCAGACTCTGTCCCTGAGGAGTTTGTCCAAGGAGCCGAGTGTGAGCTCCAGTCAGATGATCCAGTGCTGCCGGCGGCTGCTGGAGCAGCGCTCGCCGCTCATGCAGGGACTCCACGTCTGCATCTCCCACTTCTACTCCGTCATGCAGGACGGGGACATGTGTCTGCCCTGGGACTGGAAGAGCTGAGCCGCACACACACACACACACACAGACGACTCGACTCGGTTTTTTAGCAGCAGGTAGATGTGTTTTTTTTTTTTTTTTAAGTGTCTGCAGGTCACAGCAGAAGAGTCACATCTGTCACTTGTCAAGGGAAACTTTTCCTCAGCTGCTTCACTCACACTGACCAGAGCAGGCTCGTCCAATCAGAAGCACTTTATCCTCCGGAGGGGGAGAAGCCAAAAAGAAGACGAAGACGAAGAAATAATGAAGGCTGAGCTGAGGTCAGCGGTTTCCAGACTGGACCCGTAAACCAATCAAAGGGAAGGAGATGAAATTAAATCCTATTTTTGTGATTAGTTTTTCTTCTGAAACTCAAACAGAGGAAAGTTTGAGAGCCGCCATGTTGAACTGTGAGGAGGGAGGAGGTGCAATATACGACTGAAGCTGAATCAGTGGGTTTGATGAAGACAGTATTTATTGTGATGACGTGCACTAAGATAATGATAATAATAATAATGGTTCTATTAAAGGTTCAGTCTGTGAGATAGATGTTTAATAAAATACTAAAACCCACACGTTCAGGTCACGACTGTAGAGAATCCAGTCCAGGTTTTCATGCAGAAGTGGGACTGAACAGCCAGAAGTGTTACGGAGACGATGTGATGTGTGATGATGGATCGGATGTTTCAGATCGGTGTGAACAGTCTGGACCTGTTCAAGTTTCAGTATTAAATCGATTCAATGGACGACGATTCAATTGTGGATTTCAATATATCACTGTTTGATTTAGGAATTAGTTATCAATAAGAGATAATACCACCAAGACAATCACTTCTATTCATATTAAATCACAAAAAGCAAGTAAAGTATCATGAGATATTTCCATTTCCAAGCTCAATCGGACATTTAAATGTAAAAAATCATATTTTTAAAACAAAACGTCCTGTGAGCTTCACATTTTTCATCTTCTATCAAATAAAACTGAAAGAATATTAGATATTTCTGTTTGTTTACATCAAAGCAGGACTTTAATGTGAACATTAATCCAAAGTAAATATATAAAAAAAGAAATATGAGATTGCAGCAGATAATCATTACTAGAAATTTTCAAAATAAAAACACATCTTATAAAGATATGTATTGATCAATGTTTTCATTCATTTTAGATCGATACTATTGACTTATTGATCATTGAATTGATTTACGCTCACTGTAACTGACTCTGTAGAGCATGGAGTTACATTTGTTTCTTTATTATTACATCAAACAGAGAAGGTTTTGCAATCAAAAGAAAGATTTGAGAGCAAAAGTATCAATATTGCAAACTATTTTTTATATATATTGCAAGTAAAAAATGATTGATTAATAAATGCAAATCCAAAAGTTTTGTTTGCAAGTCTTTTTTTTCATTTGAGCGTCAAAAAGTTTAAATGTTCCTTTGCAAGCTGTCATTCCGACATGACCCCCGAATGAATTTTTTTTGGGGGGGGATTTGCATTGTTTAATCATTTTCAAATTGCAATAAAACATTTTTTGTTTGCAAGTATTGATACTTTTGGTCTCAAATCTTTTTTTCTTGATTACAAAACCTACTCTGTTTGATTGAATAATAAAGAAACAAATGTAACTCCATAGTAGAGGGAAATAAACTCACATTGTATTTCAGTCCACAACAACATGGACAGTTACACACTCATTATAATATAAATAAACTCACACAGCCTCAGGTCTGAACTCTGTAATGTGAAAACACTTTTTCTTATAATAAAATAAGGTCGTTTTAGACTCAACTCTTTATTTTGATGTGAACCTGAAGCCGTTTTTCTTTTCTCTGGTCTGTTGTTATTAGAGCTCAGCGGGAACAAGCGAAAAGTTATGACGTCACATTTTTGTATGGGAACTCTAGTGCAGCGACTCTAAACCTGAATAAAATAAAAAATAAATAAAATATTTGTATCCTGACAGCAGATTTCATCATAGAAGACACCTGAGCAGGCCCGGCCCTAGGATTTTGGTGGCCCTAAACAAGATTTTTGTTTGTGGCCCTGCACTCTAAGCGCAAACACCAAATCACTGGTTAAAACTGAATACAGACATGTTTATGCCCTCTGAGGTTTGAGGCCATTTTCTCGACTTTTACATATTTTCTTAAATTTATCTTTTTAAGATACTTGCAGATGTAACAATACTCAAGTGTTTTATGTCTAAATATTAGAACCTCCGCTGTAAGCACACTGAGGCCAGTTTGTCCTAGAACACTGTAGAAAGAAATAATTTCGGCCAAATGCTGGAAATTTGAGGTCTGCTTTTTGAAAAATGTCAAATCCCTTGTGAAAACACACCTTCAGTCATGAGAATAAACTGTTTTGGTGCTTGAAATAGGATATGAATACAGTACCGTAATAGATAAGTGTAGAAAACAAGTCTAAAAATGAAATTTTGTAAGATTGCTTTTTGTGCACAAATGTTGTCATTCTGCCGTTCTATTTTCACCAAATGTCTCAAATGTGAGATAAAAGAAGCTGAATATTGACTTCAAATTACATATAAAGCTCATAGCGTGCGTGCCCACCTCATGTTTAAATGACTTGAATGAACCCCGGTACCTTTCTGATCATGTGGCCCCCCACCAAATGGCTGTGGCCCTAAATAACCGCATAGAGTGTTTATGCCAGCGGCCGGCCCTGCACGTGAGGCTCGGTTCCTGTGTCTCTCTCTCTCTGTACATCACCTGCGACTGTCTGCGTCCACTGTGTGTGTGTGAGTGTGAGCATACAAGAGCGAGACAGTGACAGTAAAATACAGTAAATAAAATTTATTTTCATTGTTCAGAACACACACAGGCTCCTCAGTCAAATGGAAATAAAAAGTCAGCTGGTCTCAGTCCACGGACGCAGCTGCAGCTTCAGCTTCTCCGCTCCTCGTCCCCCCAGTCAGTCAGCAGCCACACCTGCATTTCATACGGCTCCTGACGCTGAGGGAAGGCAGCGTTATAAATAATCAAGGCTCCTCACAGGTGCGTGTGTGTGTGTCTGTCTGTGTGCGTTCATGTATAAGTGTGTGTCGGTGTGTGTGTAAGTGTGTGTGTGTGCAGGCTCATTTGCGCTGAACTTGTGTGAAGGATGAGGGCAGCTGGGAGGGCTGGACGGGTTTCTTACGGGAGTCTGGTGAGACCCTCTGGACCGACGTGGGCAGCAGCTGGTTTCGTTTGATGATCTGCAGCGCCAACTGGGTGTTACCTGAGGACACACACACACACACACACACAGAGAGACACACACACACCTGAGGATTATCAATCACACACAATGAATAGATTAAGACGAATAACACAGAGCAAAACCACAACTATCCAGGTTGTTTTGGTTTTTTTGACCCAATGTCTGATCAACTCAAGGTATGAGGGTACAAAGTCCCACAATGCACTCTGTTTACCAACGTGCTGATTAGATAAAGTTGTATTTGAGCTGATCTGGGTTAATAAAAGATTCCCTGGATCAGGTCGTATTCTGGTGTTTAGGACCGGACCAGGACGCCTCAGTGCAAATTTCACACTTTGAAATGAAGAGTAAGAGAAAGAGTTTGACAAATTTTCTGTTCAGGTGAACAACAGGTGAAACTCAGTCAAGTCAAACTCCATTTAAAAAAAAAAAGCTTCTATGAAATTCGAAGAGAAATGGTTTGAAAATGTTCTATTAAAACCAAAATTAAGGACATATATGCAGATTAAATCTTAACTTTGGTCCATGTTACATGTGACCTCTGGCCATTGAGGTCGGTCATTTTAAAAATATTCCCGAGGAGAACAGAATATGTGAAATGTGTGAGTTAGATTAAGTAGAAAGTGAGTCTCATTTCCTTTTATATTGTACAAAGTGTGATGATTTGAGAGAGGTATTATTATTTCATGAAATCTGTAGAGAGAACTCTGAAATATTCTGGTGCTCTGATGAACAGAAGCTGGAGCGGTTGTTTAATTTCAGTGTGTTGAAGACACAGCTAGTTTTATTTCTAAAGCCTGGAAAAGAGGACAGGAAATTTGTTTAATTAATTTCTGATGATTTCCCTTGAACCCTGGCTTTGTATTCCTTTTCTTTTTTTGGATAATGGTTTTGAACCCCTGTTTGTTTTCTTATTTCTTTGATGTGTTGATGAGGTGCTCTGGTCCTGGTTTGCTTTGATAAATACTATATTATCTAATTTGTGAAAGGATTTCTTGAAAAAAGGGGAAGACAACATAAGTTCGCTTCTTTCTGCCCCCTTTCATTCAGGAGTTGCATTAGAATTATTATTTTTTGTATTGAACTGTTTTATTTCCTTTTTGTCAATGAAAGAAACAAATAAACTAAATTATTCAGTGTCATCAGCTTTGAAAACGTCTCAGGACGAGGTCTGACCGTTCTGTAGCTCCAGGTAAACTCCCAGCAGGATGGCTTCAGGTGGGATCTCCTTGGTGTTCACCATCGATGCAGCCTGACGGACACGAACGAACACACACACATGAATTATCAGTTCAGTGGAGAACAATCAGACCATGTTCTGTCCTCTGTCTGCAAATCTGAGTTGTTTCAATGACATAAATCTGTTCAGAATAATCTTAATCTAGTAACAAACCAGTGTGTTTCCAAGGATACAAAAACACTTTAACAACAAGAATTAATTTTAGATATAATTTTTAGCCCATACATGAAAATAAAAAAAAGAACAAGACTATACACACTTTCATTTGCACTTAGTTTTAAATTAAAATAAATTGTATTCAAAACAAATTAGACTAATGTAAAGTAGTGCAAATGCTCTTGAACTGCTACTGTATATAAAAAAAACTTCAAACATTAATTTTGCATTTGGCTAAAATATAAAATAAAACAATAATTGCATTCAAAACAAAACTAATTAAGCAGCTGACCTTTGACCTCTACCTGAAAGTGACCCTGTGTTACTGTGTGTTGTGTTGTGTTGCCGTGGTTACCTGATGCAGACACTTGCGGGCCTTGTCGTACTCGCTCCTCAAGCAGTAGGCGCTGCCCAGGTTGAAGAGCATCATGGCCCGAGCTGAGGTCACACTGCTGGGGTAACAGAGGGGGGTCTGCTTCCCTGCTGCACACACACACACACACAGAGGGGGGTGGGGGGGGGGGCATTAGAGGAAAACACATGTGAGACTTTTATGTCTTTGTTCAAAACTTTATCTGGGATAATGATCATTAATGCAGAAATAATTTCATAACTAAGTCGACTCACAGGACTCGGCGGGTTCGTCTCCTTTGTCCGACCCTGTTGGAACAAACACAAACACCTCGGTAAACAAACAGAACAGACCGCACTGTGATTTATTTATAATGATGATGAGTACGGGTGCTGAAAATAATCGTTTCAAAGATGCATCGAGACTCTTAATCGATGCAGTCATGTCACATAATCAATTTTAAAAATTCAAATAATTCATTCAAGTTTTATGATGTTGTTCACATACAGAGATGGTGATTTATTTTAAAGTACAATGCCAAGACTTATGTTTTGTTTTTGAGAAATTAACAAGTGCACCTTTAAGTAGGCTAGTAGGCCTTTCCTTTTTCTCTGTGTGTTCAGACTCCTCTATTTAATTTAAGACTTTCTATTTAATTTCATGTAAAGAGTAAAAAAGTTATCATATTTATTTGACTATCTATGTTAACTAGAGAATGCATTTCCTGAAGGAAATACAGGCGAATGCTGAAAGCTGGAAGCTGAATGAGCTGAATAGATTGTTGAATAACGCTGAATTAAGTGAAGAAGTTGCTGAAGCAATGTTGAAAAGATGAAACAATATCTGAAGAGTAAAACTAAAACTAACTAAACAATGTGTGGCAAAAAAGTGAGAATGTGATGCATCGAAATGCATCGAATCGGTGAATCGTAACCGAAGAGTCGGTTCAGACCCACTGACCTTGGTCCTGCTCGCTGCTCAGGACGCCCATCGACACGTCGCTCACGTTCTCTGGGTTGAGGTGAGCGATGGCGTCGGAGATCCTGTCCAACGAGATGAGGGCTTCAGCAGCGTAGAGGTGACCCAGGAACCTGAGGAGGAGGAGGAGGAGGAAGAGGAGGAGGAGGAGGAGGAGGAGGAGGAGGAGGAAGAGGAGGAGCAGGAGGAGGAAGAGGAGGAGGAGGAGGAGACCAGAATCCCAAAGTCATTAGAAGGTATAAAGCAGGGGTATTCAATTAAAATTCATTGAGGTCCAGTTACTAAACTTTCATCCAAGTGAAAGGTCCGAACCTTATAAAGTCCAAATGGTGTCTTATATATAAGCTATAGCCTACCCCAACGAAGTGCATTTTCATATCTATTGTCAATTTTCAACACAGGAAACATTTAACATAGTGCACTTTTATAGTAAACAACTAGCTTTTTTTTTTTAAATTTTTTTTTACCATGAATAAAAGTAGCTCCCAGGCAAATTAATTTAAGGCCTGTATTTCAATTAAAGAGAACAAGACCGAATAAATAAGGGGGTTTCCCTGTTTGTTTGTTTGTTTGTTTGTTTGGTGCTTTTTTCTTTCTTCCTTTCTTTTTTTGAGGCCAAGGTGTCAAAAGCATCTTGATAGCTGCACTGTCATTGTATTGTCCCCCTCCATTAAATATGGAGGAAGGCTGAAAATCACAGGATATGTCTGTTCTGTTCTGGTGATACAAGTCAGTAGTCCTGAAATAGGTGTTTCTCTAACACACATTCTACATCTCTGAAGCGACGTCTTCCCGCATACGAGCTTCCTGCTCCTTCCAAACGGGGCAGAGCTCCGCGTGAAGAAGTTTACAGACCGAGGGAGAACCGGGGGTCAACACAACACCGGCGGAGAAGCAGGAAACAAGCACGTCGCACCGCTACGGCGTTGTGAGCGCACATTAAAGTAATGGGCTTGTGCGCGCAAGAGACCCTTCTGAACGGCCCCCACACGCGCGCACACACGCTTAACCAAGGCGGCGGCGGCGGCCACAAACGCCCAGCGGCTCGCCTTTGACTTCAGCATCAACTTTTTTTTATTTTGGAGCAAGGCTGTCATCACTCCGTCTCCTTTCTCTTTCCCTCTCAGACGCACTGGCCGCACCGGGTAAACAAACGATCTGATTGGCTCAATTGAGTGAAGCTGCCGTATTGACCTATAGCTGAGCCCGCTGTCCCGTCGGAAAAAAATGTTATTATTAGAGATTGGTCTCGGGTCCGGATCGAACCATCACTCGGTCCGGGTCCGGACCGAGGTCCGCCATTTGGTGATGCCTGGTATAAAGGCTTAAATAGAAGCCAGAGGTTTTGTTATCTTTGTGTTGATAACTGTCTTGGAGTTTTACATTTATTTTGAGTGTAAGAATAACAAATATAATGAATTTTCAGAGAAAAATATCTGCCAAAGTGTTATGTAAATCGTCCATCTATGTTTAAACTAATTTTATTACTACAAGCCGATAAACTAAAAGTTGTCTATATGAAAACCAGTTCCCAATCACATTATCTGGGTGTTTAAGGCAGATTTGGAGAAGTCTCGGACTAACGTGTTTACATGCACTTTGGTTGTCCAGTTATAGTCGGATTAAGGCCATGATTCAGTTTTTTTTAAACTGTCATGTAAACGTACTGACGGAAGGAAAGAATAACAACATGAGTCGACTTAAAGGGATATTTCACTCACAAATCGATAATTCACCAATTCTCTACTCACCGTCATGCCAAGGAAACTACTGGAGCTACTACTACAACAAGGCTAAAAACAGAGATCAAATACATTTTTTCCCAACAACTTTTTCATGTGGCGGCTTCAGGACACTTGGGTCAGTACAGACGAGCAGTATGGAGGTATCTGGATGTTTCATAGTGTGTGTTTTGGACGATTCAAAAGTGAACTCCACCGCCATTATATGAAAATGTGTTACCAGCCGGACCCCCCCTGGAACTCCTAAAGCGTTTTGATGACTCTGAAAGTTCTCCGAACCCTTCCTATGGCATGACGGAGAGTAGATGATTGGTGAATTATTGATTTTGGGTGAAGTATCCCTTTAAGTCAAAATCTGACAAATCAAATTTGACGATAAAAACTAGCTCCAGGACTCACTTGAGGGATCCCGACACCTTGGTTTGATGCAGCAGCTTCTCGGCGTGGTTCAGAGCCATCAGGTTGTCGCCCAGCGCCAACGCCACGTAGGCGCTGCAGGCCAGGATGGAGCACCTGCACACACACACAGACACACACACACAGACACACACAGACACACACACACAGAGCGGTGATGAGGGACGGAGCAGCTCAGGTTCACGTTCGAGTCCAACAGGGAGATTAAACCAGAAGTTTAATTACCTGAGATTTTCTACTTCCTGTTTCCTGAGGGGAGACGACGGCGCCGCAGACAGGAACTTATCGGCCTCTTGACCTTTTCCACTGCAACACACACACACACACACACACACACACACACACACACACACACACACACACACACACACACACACATTTTAATCAAAGCTCTGACACAGTTTCACACACAGAGTTTTTTAAAAAGTTTTTTTCCATTTCAGACCTGCAGGCGTCGCTGTTCTCGCTGCCGCTCTCCGTGCTCCCTGACTGGTTGAAGCTCTTGGAGCCGTTCTCTGTCTTGGCGTCCTGCTGGTGTTCAGGCAGCAGCAGCAGCGCGTTCCTCAGACAGATCGCTGCAAACTCCATACTGGCTACTGGGATGGCGGCCGACTGGCCCTCACTGCACACATAGACACACACACACACAGACACACAGTTCAGGGTATATACAGGAATCTTGAAGTTAATTCGAATACCTTTTTAAGACATTTTCAAGACCGTCTCAATATTTTTCAATACCTCACCGCCACTTCAAGCTGTAACCATTTACATCAGTGAAACTTTTAACGTAACATGCAGTTTTAATTTGTGATAAAGTCTATAGACCACTATGATGCTACAGAATTCAAAATAGGCTGGGATAAGGCAAAGTTTATAAAAAAAACAAAAAAAACATTGTTCCACTCTCAAAAAACAAAAACAACAATCTTATTTTCTTTTTTTATGTACTGCTTCATCTTTGTGTTTTCATAAAATGAATAAATTCATTGTTTTTCATACAATGTTTTTTAGGACTCTTGGACAGCTAATTCAGAAAAAATACCTTCAAAATTTAAGACTTTATAAAGTCGTGAAAATACTTTTTAATACTTTTTAAGGGTCTTAATTTTCCCCAAATTGATTTATCACCTTTTAATACTTTCAAGACCCCGCGGATACCCTGCAGTTATAATCTGCAGAGTAGTGTTGTAAAACTCGAGACTGGTCTTGGATTTCTTCTCCAGACCAGTCAAGACCACGGCTGCAGTGACATCTTTTCTCTTTTAACCACAGATGTTTCTCTTTGTCACTTGCTCACTTTGGTTTATGTGATGTAATTAATTAGATAATTAAAATAAGTAGTATCTGCTTGTGTGTAACTTTCTGTTCAATTCAAACTTTGTTTCAATTAAATATATTTTATATAAAATTACTTTTTCTTTTTAGCTGAGGTATAATCTAAATATCAAGCCACATGATTATTATTATGAGTCCTGGTACTGAATACAGTAGAGGTCTTTAAAATGGTCTCGGTCTTGACTACAATAATACTGCAGAGATTCACCATAACATCAACATACTGTTGTACAAGGGATTATATGTAATAATAGTAATTAGAGATGCACGCTGCAGATTATTTTAGTCATTTTTAGTTTTCCTTCACGTCAGACAATCACTGGTTTACACTCAAGTGTTCATGTAATTATTAGAAACTCTTCTCTAGTTCTTTTTCCTCTGCTCTAAAACAGCCTCAGCTCTTCATCTCATGGATCCACCAGATGTTTAAACTTCCTCTGAGTCTCGACGTAGATGAAACCAGTTGTGAGTTTGATAACTGAAGCTCCTAAAATTAAAGAAAAAGTCTGGAGTCGTGTGTGTCAGTCAATAAATGTTTTGTCATCTTTTATCATCAAAAGTCATTTGTCAGTGTTGATATTGTTGTTGTTGACAAGAGAACAAGTGTACAGATCTTGAAGTGTCACTAAAGCAAAAGGTTAAAAGGTCAAAGGTTTATTTGTACCCTCAGGTAAATTTTGTTTTTTTATAATGGAGCCAATTGTACTGGTTCACCTGAAAACGACACCCGACACAAAAACCTCTTTTTCTCAAGATTTTGGTGCCAAAATTGCTTTTTGGGCTAAACTAACCTATATTCAACCGCCAATTACTCAAGACTGGAACAAGATAGAAACACACAGCTAATTTTTTTTGCTGGAAAGTAGAGACTCTCTTCTTTCATTTGATGGGTTGAATGTGTATATAATAATAGTACATAATATATGGTGGGTCTAAATTATCAGTCAAAAAGCTGGAAAATGCCTGGCAAGCTGGAAGTAGCTGCTGTGAGAATGGCTGGCAGTCAAAGAGTTAAAATGCTTTTTCAGTTCCTCTGTCCCACCGGGAGTCCCAACTCACCTGTAGATGGTGTTCTGGGTCGACTGCGAGGCCAGGACGATCTTGCGATGGTAGCCCTGCCCGACGATAGACTGAACTATTCCTTTTTTACAAGGTATACCTTTGCTCTCCTGCTCTGAACCCTGGAAACAACGACACACACAAAACAACTCTGGTCAGATTTAAACTATTCAGAACAAGTCAAGGTTTCAGGAATCAGAGATCAACGCAACACTGCAGGTGGATTTAACACTGAAATCACTGGAGACAAGGGACGTCACGATTATAGATTTTCTTGTCTTGGTGTTACGAGTATCACAATTATTATGCATTAATTAATTTTACAACACTATGAATGTGTAAAATCAAATATAGTCAAAATATAATTACATGACCAATTATTTACACAACATATTTTAAGTATCTATTAATATAGGACCAATTATTAATCACCCAAGTCATTAATTGTCATCTATACCAAATTTTAAAGTTTATTTTAATCTTTTTTTAAAAATTATTATTATTACAAATGACTGTAACATTTAAATTCCTACCAATTCAGTGTTACGTTATGTAGATGGAACAGTATCTGTGCACCTTTACTTTGGTGCACGATGTGGATGCCGACATAAACTTTTTTTGAAAGTGACAGCATTTAGGAATCTTTATTATTAAATAATTGTGAAAACAAGTAATCGTGACATCCCAACTGGAGACAAATGAATGAAGAATAATGAAATAAGTGAAGCTAAACCATCATCAGTGAAAAGGAAAGAAAAAGAGGCGAGTCTCACCCCTTTGTTGGCGGAGATGCAGCACTCTGCGAGCCGTAACCACAGCCGGGGGTTGGAGTGATAAACCTGCACGGCCTCCATCAGACACTCGAACGCTGCCAGAGGCCGACCGATGTGCAGCAGCTGGATGCCACAGTTATACAGCAGCTCGTAGCGCTTGTTGGCTAACAGAGCACACATGGGGATACCTGTGAACTTCTTAGCTGGAGACGAAGAAGAAGGAGAAGAAGCAGCAGAGAGGAGACGTTAATACACAGGAAGATGGTGACAATATGTTTGATATGACAATGACAAATAAATCGATATGAATAAAAACATTTTGGGTAAGCCGTTTGGCCGTTAATTAGGTGATAATGTCAAGAAATAACAACTAATTGCATCATAATGTCTAGAAATAAACAGTCAATTTCATAGTAATGTCGAGAAATAACGATTGATTTTGTAGAAATAGCCCAGATATAATTGATTGTAATTGACAATTGGAAAAGACTTGGTGGAAAAAAACTTCAAAGCATGAAAAGCATGTGAAATCTTTTGCATTTATGAAAAACATGACATTTCTATGAGATTGACTGTTATTTCTAGGCTATTTCTTGACATAATCACAGAATAAGCGGCCTGTAAATTAAAGGGTTAAAGGGTAAAGTGGTGTTTAATCTCTTGATAGCATGAAGTGGATGTAAAAGCAGACAAGAGTCTCTCTCACATTGGCCGTTGTTGCCGTCGCCCAGCTGTGCGCAGGTGTGGTCGTTTTCCTGCAGCGCCTTCTTGAAGTAGAAAATGCCCAGGTTATGTTTCCCCATTGCAAAGTGAATGCAGCCCAGATTGTTCCAGAACATACACCTGACGCATTCACCTGAAGGAGACGCAGAGACACATAGTATGAGACTCACAGCTTATAGTACATCATCACATCACTGGTAACTGATTCATAAAAACCAGTAGCCTTTCTTCTGTCAATAAATTTGAAAAACAGAGCAATTCTATTTGGGATGGTGACTGCAAAAAAGATTATTTTACATGCGGTTGGGAGAATTGTCGAGATTCTATAACAAAGGTAGAGGAGATAAATTTGATAAAACATTGGACCCGGTACTGAATTACCTTAAAAATGTGAGCTCATAGACACTGGCTATTGTATAAAACCTCACAGTGCAAACAAGTATATGTCTATCTAATTCATTTATTTTTTATACTCTTACATGTTTTTGTTTATAGTAACCCCTCTTAAAGGGATAGTTCAACGTTTTGGCAAATTGACCCATTGCCATAATCTGTATAGTTTTAGGAGTTGGTTCGTTACAACAACTCTGTCTGGTAACGTTGTGTTATTATCTCATAGCGTGGTGAATGTGCAGGTCACAACTTGTCCACCAGAGCGTTTTGGAGTTGTTGGATTGTGTATTTGATGAGTTTGATGAGGGAAACCAAGAAATCCCATGAGCCTACGTAGCGTAGCTCTGAGCAGCTCACGGCTCTGCTCCGCCGTTCTAAAAACACTGACGATTAAAGGTAACAAACTTACTGCTACGACTATAGGGATTATGGCAATGGGCCAATTTGCCAAAATGTTGAACTATCCCTTTAAACATATGAGCTCATAGACACTGGCTATTGTATAATATTGTATCCAAGATGCGTGTGTTCTTGTTTTTATGATTTTTTTTCTCTTTCTCTCTATTTTTTTTTTAATTTTTCTTTTGAAAATCAATAAACATATTTCTAAAAGCCCCAGCAGCCCATTGGAGGACGTCGTGGGTCCTGAACAGGTGCAGCAGCCGTCACCTGTCTTGATGGGTCCGGGATGCTCTGCGATGTTGGAGCTGTTGAGCAGCTTCACTGCTTTCCTGTAGTTTCCTCTCAGGTACTCAAAGTTACTTTTGAGGAAGAGTGAAGGTGCAGACTGAAGGAGACAGGAGACAGGAGACAGAGGTCAGAGGTCAGAGGTCAGACTGATAAAGCCAGGAGAGAACGGTGAACAGGAGAGACGTCGGTGGTGTCGGTGATGAGGACTCACGTTCCCTGCTGTGTTCATCACTGATTTGATTTCCCTTTTACAGGCCTTGGACGACTTCATCTGGATGTAGGCTCGCACTTTGTACTGGAGGACAAACACAACTACGGTCAGTGGACGGAGACGGACACAAACACAGACAGAGACACAGATACAGACACTAGTTGGGTTTCCATTACAGGTTTTCACAAAATAAAAGCGATATTTCTAAAAATTTCAAAAAAAGTTAATGGAAACACAACTTCTGACACAGACAAGAGTTTGTGTTTGTGTTTAAATCCCAGCTCCTCCCACCTGGTGCATCTTTGACTTGGCCGCTTCGATCATGGCTGTGAACTCTGCTTTCTGGTTTGCGGCGTCTTTGTTTGAGCTGTTGTTCTGAAATCAAATCAATCACAGCTCTCAATTAACTCGACAAACAAAAAGAAAAAACTATTTTTATAGAAGACATGACTAGTTATTGGCAACTGCTCACATGGCCCAGCTCTGACATTAAGTTTCCTCAACTGGATGTAAAACTCTGGGGGTAACTCTTCATTGAACACTTTATTTCTAATGCAATTTTCATCAAAGAAGATCTCAAAGTGCTACAGAGTTAAAGGACAATTCCAGGCGAATTCAACTCAGGGGTGTATTTTCATATCATTTTAGGTCTAAAAGAATGAATCTGAAGATTTTCAGTTTAATCGCTCCTGTTTTGCGGTAGTTGCGTCTGTCCCCGCATCGCCACGGCAGCAATGAATGGGAGTGGATGTAAGTTCCGCTGTTTAGGCTGTTTACATCCCTCAAAGCCACAATTTTTTTCCACAGACAGCGTCAGATGGAGACTCAAACATGCACCGAGAAGTTTATTTACTTCAAGCAAGCCGACATGTTTGTAAAACTAGATCTAATTCAAAGTCTCCCGGAGTCTCGCGCGAGCCCGAAGTTGCAGTGCTGGTGTATTCAGGCACAGTAGGAGCTACCGCTTGTGTCATAAACACAGGAATATCAACTCTTTACTTGCTTGAAGTGTACATTTTTTTCCACAGACAGCGTCAGGTGGCTACTCAAACATGCGCCGATAAGTTTTTTTTACTTGAAGCAAGTAAAGAGTTGATATTCCTGTGTTTATGACACAAACGGTAGCTTTTCCCACTGCACCTGAACACACCAGCACGGCAACTGGGTCTCGCGCGAGACTTTGAATTAGATCTAGTTTTACAAACATGTCGGCTTGCTTGAAGTAAATAAACTTCTCGGTGCATGTTTGAGTCTCCATCTGACGCTGTCTGTGGAAAAAAATTGCGGCTTTGATGGCTGGAAACAGCCTAAACAGCGGAACTTACATCCACTCCCATTCATTGCTGCCGTGGCGACGCAGGGACAGACGCAACTACCGCAAAACAGGAGCGATTAAACTGAAAATCTTCAGATTCATTCTTTTAGACCTAAAATGATATGAAAATACACCCCTGAGTTGAATTCGCCTGGAATTGTCCTTTAAAAGCAAAGTATAAAAGCACACAATAAAAACAAAATTAGTGTCAGATATTGGTGTTAGCAGTCATAGGTCTTTCTGAATAGAAAAGGTTTTCAGGCCTGTTTTGAATGAGTCCAGGCTCATTAAGTTAACAGGAACACTGTCCTTTTAAATATTATTTAAAAACCAAAGCGAAAGAGATTTGATTTTCCTCCTCTGTTATTGAATAGAAGCAGAAATCTGAGATCTTGAAGTGAGAGTTCAGGTTGCTTGACGTGAGGTTGTGTCAGAGTGTATACTATATAAATATCCACAGAAATCAATATTACCAGTTCAAGTGTACACATTGTTTTGATTATTTATTTATCTGCCATCAAACAGCTACTTTTCCGCCCCTGAATTACCATGACAACTACCAACATTTGCACCTACACTGTTCACCGTATCACTCTGCAGATCAGCTGTTTGAGTTGTTCTTGTGTATAATAACACAGGGGATGATTAACAGCAGTGAAAAGTGGTGAAAACTTTCAAAATAAAAGCAACACTGCTACTATACACTACTATAGGGAGTTTTAAAGTGGTTGCAGTGTGTTTTTGTGATGACTCCGCCCGCAGCAGCTCATCACTGATCTGAATCTCCTGCAGGTGACCGACTGTCTGTACAGTAGATAAACATCTTCACTCAACCCACATCAAACAAGCTGAACACACCCAGATCGCTTCTGTTTCTCTTTCTGTTTCCGACTTCATGAGTGATAATGAAACCACAGACCCGAGCAACAAGACTGCTGAGTAATGGACTATCAAGCTTTTCAAAATAAGAGCAGATTGTGTATTTTTCTTTATGTGGTGTGTTGGTGTGGATGGATGGAGTGGGTGGGTGTGTTGTGTTACCTCTCCTTTGCCGTTCTTGTTGCTTCCCTGCACAGACAGTTTGTCCAGCACGGCCAGCAGGTGCAGCGCCTTCTCCGGCTGGAAGGTGAGCAGGTACAGATCGACCAGCAGGAAGCACACGGCCTGAGCAAACTTCTCTACTAGGACAAACAAAACAATGACTGGACGCACCCGACATGTGCAGCCTCATCTCTTAGACACACTGACTAGATGTAGATGTGAACTTTTCTCAAAAAAAAAACTATTATTGTACGTCCTTGTCTCTGTGTTTTCGCTTTATCTGTCGAGTTTTTGTTTTGTTTTCAATATTGTGTCTGCTTTTTATGTCTGTTCTTCTGTGTTTTGTGTCTTTGCAATGAAATCTTTTGTGTGACCTGCCAAGATAAGAGGACAGCGGATGAAAAATAGCAACAATGCAAACTGCACAAAGTGCTTTTATAATTATTATTGTGCAATGTCCTTTTTAAAATAAATAGATTAAAGTCAAATCTCCTCTGAGGTCTGGTCTCCAGGCAGATCTCAGTCCACAACTAATAATTATTACATCATAACAAATTGACAGATGTCCAGCTAACTTTCTACTTTTTGTTTTCTTTAGTTTCTACCCATTATTTATGTATTTCTTTTTTGATACTGTTATTTATCTATTGTCTATATTTTAGGATAGGCGTTTGTATTTACAAGTTATGTTTATTTTTCTTACTTTACTTTGTCTGTTTAGCTACCATTTCTGAATATTACATACTTGATATTTTTTGTACAATTCATTTTTACTGTGCAGAGAGTTTGTTCTACTTTTCCTGTTCCTGCTGTAACTGCAATGTGTAATGTGTCTAACTTCAGTTTCTCAAAAGAAATTAATAAAAATGAATAAATACATAAAAATGGATGATGTCTGTGTGACTGATTGATTATGAGATGGCTCTAGCATTCAATCAGGAGCCAAAGTCATGTTTTCTAAATGCAAATTCTGTGCTACAATCATAAAACCCATACATATTTAAGAGGCTGTGACAGCTAAAATATTTTGTATTTAGGAGTTTGATAAATAATCAAACACTGATTAAATGATAATGAGCAGCACTCTGCAGTAAACCACAACGTACCAAACGGCTCCAGAAACTGATACAGCCTCTCTCCGATGCTGATGGCTTCAGAGTACTGCCTCATGTGATAGTGGATGATGGCTTGATTGTAGTAGAGCAAACTGTTCTCCACGTCGTCCAGCCCGTCCACGTCCTCCGCTGACGTGTGAACCTGAGGACAGAGACAGACACGGATGAGGAAACAGAAGACCTCGCGTTAGAGACATTTTATTATTATTATTATTATTATTATTAGGATCCCCATATATGAGCAGTGGCTATTTCTTCCTGGGGTCCAGCAGCACATACAATTACAAATAAAGTAAAAACATTTGGAGTAAAAACAACATGAAACAACTAAAACCACACAACAATGATCCAGATATTGAAATAAATAGTTAAACAGTTTAAATATTTGCATATGCAACACAATACTATATAACAGGGGTCATCAACTATATTTGTTGAAGGGCCAGAATCTTTCTCAACAGACACCTTGGGGGCCGGACATTCAAATAGGCCGAGATTGAAATTAAATTCACCCTTTTGCCTAATAATGTATTTGTTTATATTCTATTTTACCTGTAAACTCATAATTTTCATTGATACATATCTTGGAATTATATGAAAAATCTTGACAGCTGGACTTTCAGATACTCCGACATGCTGGAGCTTTACACTGCTGACTTGCCTGTGATTTTCAGCCTAAATATGAAAGGAGGCTGACAATCGGTTCTGATGATACAAGTCAGTAGTCCTGAGTAGTCAGTAGTGTTTCTCTTCTATAATACACATTCTACATCTCGGAGGCGACGTTTTTCCACACACAGGCAGAGCTCAGTGGGAAACAGTAGGAGAGACACTGGCCGAGGGTGAACCGGGACAATTGCCCCTCGGGGATAAATAACGTTTTTTGAATTGAATTGAACACGGGAGGGAGAAGCAGGTCCGTGCAGCTGTGCGCCACGGACGTACACAAAAAAACAACAACCGAGTGGCATCAAACACGCGCTGCTACCGCATCGTTTTTGGGTTGTGAACGTGCATGACACGCATCTACTGTACACTGAATGGGCTTGAGTGCGCAAAAGACGCTACATGGCCCGCCCGTGCACACCCGGTTTAACCAAGGCGGCGGCAGCTCGCCTCTGCAGGCTGGGAAACCCTGCAGTCCAGCCAGCTCCCTAAACTTGTACGCACGGGGCTTTGGTTTCCTTATCCCAGCACATTGACTTACAGGCGCACACTTTGAGCGTGTCTGCGTGTCTCCGTGTCCCAGCGCATTGACTTACAGGCACAAACAAACAGAGACCGAGAAATATAATAGCTACTTTTTAACTATTAGAACTCAGTCGCGGGCCGGATTGGAAGGTTCGGCGGGCCGGATTCGGCCCGCGGGCCGCCAGTTGATGATCACTGCTATATAATATAAAACAAAGCAAAACAAAAGAGGAAACCAAGAAGTCAGACAATATACTGTCTATCTCGTTTCTAAATACACATTTTTCCAATTTATTTTTAAAACTACATTTGCTAACCACTGATAAATTGAAAAATGTTTGTCAGGAGCTGCAGTTACCTGGTTCTTCATGGCCATGAGCGTCTGCTTCAGAGTCCCCGTGGTCGTCTGCCCGCTCTTATAAAACTCCACCACGGCTTTGTTCAGGGCGATCTTATAGTCCTCCTTGTTGAGGTCCTGCAGCGACTCCAGTTGTTTCAGGGACTCGTCGTACTTCCCGGCCTGAGAGGAAACAACAGACGCTGTGATTTGTGCCGATGCTGAGACGTGATCCTGTCATCAACAGACTAGTTTGTTTCTAGCAGAACCTCAGTCTGCTGCTGCAGATTTGATAGGTGTCAAGATGTAATTGCAAAAAAAAAGAGAGAAGATGATTTTACCGAAAACGCATCATATGCACTCGCTGCCACTTCCTTCTCCTGGTCCGTCATCCCCGGCGATGACGAGCTGTCATGTTTTGACTCGTTTTGTTCTGATCAAAGTGAAAGTGAAAAAAAAAAACATTCACATGAACAGTTTCTACAACCAAGGTCAAGACAAGTGCAGTGGGAACAGACCGTGGTGACCCTCAGTGACCACTTTATTAGGAACAGCAGCACACGATTACACACTACTACACCTCAGAGGGAAGTTTCAACATCTGGTCTGGTGGATTCACGTAGAGCTGCAACAATTAATCGATTTATCGAACATTAATCCATTATTAAATTAATCGTCAACTATTTTGATAATTGAATAATCGGTTTGAGTCTTTTTTTAAAGAAAAAAAGTCCAAAGTCTCTGATTTCAGCTTCTTAAATGTGAATATTTCCGGTTTCTTTGTTCCTTTATGACAATAAACCAAGTCTCTCTTTGGTTTGTGGACAAAACAAGACATCTGAGGACGTCATCTTGTGGTTTGGGAAACACTGGTTGACATGTTTCAACATTTCTTAACATTTTATTGACCAAACAACTAATCGATTCATCGTTTAAATAATCAACAGATTAATGGGTATTGAAAATAATCGTTAGTTGCCGCCCTAGATCCATGACATGAAGAACTGAGGCTCCACGTTGACATCCCACGAACTAGATTTACAGGTCCACATGGATGGTAGATTTTTAAAGGCCGATATAATAACAATAGTTTGGATCAGGAAAAAACTGATACCCGACAAAATATAAAGCAGATTAGGAATCGACAGTGCAGACGGCTCAGTCAGAGATGGTGCAGTCAGTTGGTACGTGGTAAAAATTGTAGAAAAAGTGGTAAAAATTTGAACCCTCTCAAGGACCCCATTTTGACAACCACTGCTCTAAAGCACCACTAGTCTCACTGGGGTCCACATTTTAAAACAGTAGGCATTTGCAATCATGGCATGAATAAGACAAGACAAACCAACAAAAACATACATTAAAGGGATAGTTCAACATTTTGGCCCATTGCCATAATTCCTATAGTTTTAGCAGCAGGTTTGTTACCTTTAATTGTCGGTGCAAGCTATTTTTAGAACGGCGGAGCAGAGCCGTGAGCTGCTCAGAGCTACGCTACGGAGGCTCATGGGATTTCTTGGTTTCCCTCATCAAACTCATCAAATACACAATCCAACAACTCCAAAACGCTCTGGTGGACAAGTTGTGACCTGCACATTCACCACGCTATGAGATAATAACACAACGTTACCAGACTGAGTTGTTTTCGAGGTAAATGCAGAGACTGCTTGCCGTAAAACTGCCCTCGACGGGAACGTGCATCAGCTGTTTTGCATGAATTTACCTCTAAAACAACTCTGTCTGGTAACGTTGTGTTATTATCTCATAGCGTGGTGAATGTGCAGGTCACAACTTGTCCACCAGAGCGTTTTGGAGTTGTTGGATTGTGTATTTGATGAGTTTGATGTGGGATTGACATTTTTCAACATTTTATTGACCAAACAACTACACGATTAATCGTTTAAACACTCGACAGATTACTCGATAATGAAAATAATCATTAGTTGCAGCCCTAAGTATGTCCTATCCCTCCTGGTCTTCTGTCATCTGTGTCCACTGCCCCTCTTTCACTGACTGTTTCCTTCCCATCAGCTTGAACCAGCATCTGTCCATTAAAGTGGTTTCTATGTTTGTATTATTCTTTTCCTGTCATGTCTTGTGCTCTTAACTGGACCTAGAGTCTGTATTAATAAATTATCTATCTATCTATCTATCTATCTATCTATCTATCTATCTATCTATCTATCTATCTTAATAACAAGAGGTTATGAGAGTTATGAGACTCCCAACAATCACACACCACATGTCACCTCCATCCTGTAGTTACCATAGATACCAGCATTATTAGGAGGAGGCCATACGGACATTATAACCTAAAACCTTCATATGAGAGAAACAAGATCATAGATTACTATTTTATTTTTACACAAACACCTCTTCACACGAGTTGTTGTGTAAACTGAGAGCGCTAATGTGCTAATAACGCTAACTTTACGTTACTAGTTACTTTACAGTTACATTTCCCCACCGTACCGCGCGTGGTTTAAACCTAAAACACAAAGGTGTAAACGACCGATGTGTGTGTTTGTGTTTGTGTGGTGACATTTTTCTGAATGAAGTTTGTTTTTAGCGTGACCGTGGGCTCATCCCCCTGCGGACACACGCATCTCTAAGCTAAGCTAACTGTTACCTGACAACGGATTGGGGTTGGTTTCCTGGTAACCAGCCGGGGGGTCACCATGGTGATTACGACACGAGGATAAACGTGTAAATAGCGGCTGCTGCTTCCCACGGTGTTTAAGTTAGGTGCTAACTGCTGCAGTAAACACACACGCAAACACACACACATCTGTCCACAGAGGTGCAGCTAGCTCCGTGCTAGCTCCATGCTAACGTTAGCTCACAACACTCACCTGAGTTTTCTGCCATTTCCTGAGCAGCGGCTACAAACACGCAGTCTGCGGGGAGAAGGAGAGCGGATAACGACCCCGATGCCACGCAGGAGAAGCGGTAGATTCGCGGATGAGTGGGTAAATCTCCAGTGTTTTCTAGTTCTCTCTGAAGAAGATGATGGTGGTGGTGGTGGTGGTGGTGATGGTGTTGTAGCTGAAATCCTCCGCCCGGTCCGCTGCTCTAAACAGATCCTTCTTCGCTGGTGGTTGGCGACTTCCTCTTCTTCCTCGTCTTGTTTTTAAGGCGACTGGCCCAGGCGGCGGCCATGTTGGCGCAACAGTGGCGCCGCCTCGCGCTGCGGAGTGTGATGTCATGAGGACAAGGCTGCACACGCGAGCACACAAACTTTTTCCCCATCTGTTTTATGGTTGTTAGGCTAGTACATTTTGGAAAGAACTTGAGAATTATATATTGTGTAAAACAAAACACAAAATCAACATTGAGGGGAAGAACGTTATCACTTATTTTGATTTCAAAGAAAAAAAACTATGTAGGCTACTATAGTAAACCTTTATATTTTATTGGGGAAGTTCCATATTCATAAATGTAAATTTCAAAATTCTTCACCATCATTTAAGTTGTTTTTGATTGAAGTTGATTATTATTTTAAATCTCTTAAAGCAGAAGTAAGCGATATATTTGTGCTAATATAAGTCTTAAATAGTTATATCTTCCGACAGCAATCACTTACATAGAGTGTTTGGACCGAAACACGGGTCTGTCAGTCACTCTGCTCTGCTCTGAGCCGAGGAGAAAACATTTCTCGTATCCTACAGTTTTTATCCAATGAGGAGAGAGAACGGCATGCAGGGCTGTGTGTGCAGCCAAGGGATGCGCGTGAATGTGGTGACGTAGGGACGATGACTGTTATGGTGCGTTCAAGGCAACTCGTAACTCGTGTTTTTTCGACCTGTGAAGTCGTAGGACCAGTTCGATCTGGTACGAGTTCACGGGTCGGAAGTTACGAGTGGCCGTTATAGTGACTTTCACAGGTAAAACAGGTCGGAAAAACACGAGTGGGTTGCCTGGAACGCTACAAAGTCGTAAGTTGTGACTTGAAGCTGTAATTTACGGTTTCAAAAGCCTGCCTGGAACGCAGCATTAGCCAAAACGACCGGATCGCTTACTTCTGCTTTAATTTAGTTACAAACCGGAAATGTATAGCAATAATGACCATACATTCAGAGATGTTTGGTGAATGATCTTGTCACAATGGCCATAATTGTGGTTTGCATGGGATACAAGGTCTGTCATTGTTTTCCTTTATTGTTAATTTGACTGTTTTTTATTTTTTTGGTTTTTATTTTAATCTTATTTTACTCAACCTTTGTTGTGCTGTCATAATTGTAAATTTATTCTTGCTGTTGTAGCGAATGTGGGCTGGAAAGGCTGAAATGTTGTTATTGTTGTTGTTACAACTTGAAATAAAACTTTGAAAAAAAAAAAGAAAAAGCACACAAACTTTTTCACTACCCCATCTGTTGTGCAATACTGGTCTAATATTGTTAATGGACTGAACTGGATCCATATATGGAACCTTCCATACAAATACCTAATTACAAATAAAGTGAGAGAAGTGTCTTACAAACTAATCCATAGAGATTACCCTGCCAAACATTATTTGTTAAAATTTAAGAAGGATTTGTGAATTGTTCTCTTTTGCAGGCAGCAAAGACAGGAGCAGCTCCTGGATGGGGAGCGTGGCTCTGACTTGGCTCCTGATCAGTGGAAAAGCAAAGTGGATCTTTGGAGGCACCAGAGTTGAACCAGTTTGGTGGAAAAGAGGTATGTGTGAGTCTGAGCCTGAAACTGTGATGCACCTGTTTTGGAACTGTAACTCCACCGCCATCTACTGGAAAGAAGTACTGCGTTACATCACATTGAAGATTGACTCAGAATTTTCTTTAGATTGGAACAGTGTAACGTTTTGGTGTCCACGATGTCAAAAGTAAAAAACAGAAAGAACTGTATGTCATAAACTTGATAATAATATTACAATAATATAATATAGGCTATACAAAGTGTGTTTATAAATGGCAGAGGGATGGCTACTCACTGTACCTTGTACACGTTTAGAAAAAACATGAATATATCAACCTGTTTTACAAAAGCTTAGTATTGAATAGAATAGAATAGAATAGAATACATTTTATTGTCCCCTAGGGAAATTTGTTGTGGATTCGAGTGCATGGTGTCAACTTAAGCATGCCAAATATCAAGCTACGTTTATATGGCACTGGGCCTCGTGCAATTTTTTTTTATATAGTATGGGTCCCTGCTCCATGTCTCCATCAGTTTGGGGGTCCCGGGCCTGAAAAACGTTGCTAACGCCTGAGTTAGTAGTTACAAAGTGGCTTCAGGGTCTGAGAGTTGTTCCCGTTGTATAATGAAAAAAAAAATCATATTTTTCAGAGGTATTTCCTCTTTCATTGATGTAAGATCATAAATTCAGTGTGTGGTATTTGCATAATTGTGCTCATTTGTGACCACATCTTCACACTACTAGATTGGGCGTGTGTGAACGTGTGAATCTGTTCTGCACCACATGCTCTGCAGAAACTTCTTTATTTGTGATTTGTAAAAACAAATTTTGTGCTCCTGCAACAAATGATAGGAAATACAGAAAAAAATACTTTTATCTCAAGTTAGTTGATTTTACATGCATTTTTGCACATATAATTTAAGCATTGACAATAGCTGTTGTTGTTGATGGTGGTGGTTAGGGTTAGGGTTGGGGTTTGGGGGGGGGGTCATATCAAATTCCACTCCAGGCCCCATAAATCCTTGGGCCGCCTCTGGTCTATAACTGGAGAGATTATTAAAATCTACAGGTGCATACAACTCCTGCAGGATTTGGTTTTTCTCTGTGACCTCAAATTTACTAAGTTTATGGTCTTATTTTTATTTATTTATTTATTTTTACAGCTTTATTGACAACAACAACACAGGAATAAACAAAGATAAGTGTTTAAAACATTATATTATAAACATATAATAATAAACACGCCAGGGGGTTGAAGTATAACAAAGAAGACAAAGAAAGAAGAAAATAAATACCTTTATAAATTAATATTTTTTAGAGATTTTAAGATGTGTTTTTTTATTTTCACAATCAGATATAAAATAAATGTATTGTTTAACATACAAAAGTTCCAGAAAATTTGACTTCTTGCCTGAAAATTTAGATGTGTAGCCTATGTTTAAAGTTCACGGTCACGGTTGCTCAGCTGTTTCCTCCACCTGACATCATCTACATCTGTCTCAAGCATGCACTCATGGGCTGAAGTCTGCAGCTCACAGCTGAGCCGACTGACAGTAGCTACAGGAAATAATGATTCAGTTGTTGTTGCCACTAGATATGATGGACGCGTGCGTGTGTGTGTGTGTGTGTGTTTGTCTCTAAACATATCCCAGGATTAAACAGCGAAACTTGGCAGAGCGGTGGCGGTGGTGTAACTTTACACCCACCACCACCAATGCGCCCTATAACTCGTGCGCGCAGTTATTGACACCTGCGGGTGGTTGTAATGGTGGTGCATGGGCAGGGGCTGCTGGTCCTGAGGGGGCGGAGGGAGGGACAGACACTGACATATGATGAAGAAGAGAAAAAAAGAGAGGTGGAAGTGAAAGTGGGACCGTTAGAAAGCGCAGACAGACTGCAGGCTGTGTGTGTGTCACTCTAACCCGCGGGTTTATAGAGATGGACAAGTTCAAGACGGTGCTGAACATCGCCAACAAGCAGAGCAACCTGGGCTTCGGGCTGGTGGCGCTGCTGACGGCCGGAGGGGAGCAGGTGTTCTCCTCCGCGGTCTTCAAGTGCCCCTGCAATGAGCTCAACTTCCTCTACGGGCTGGTGTTCCTGCTGGTGCCGGCCCTGGCTCTGCTGCTGCTGGGCTACATCCTCAACAAGAGGACGTGGAAGCTGCTGACGGGTTTGTGCCGCCGCGGGGGCAAGGGCAACAATGAGCTGTGCCGCTGCAAGACGCTGAGCGCGGCCGTGGTGATCCTCTTCCAGATCGGCACCGTGGCTCTGGTGGCGCCTTCCACCTGGATCGCCGTGGCGCTGCTCAACGGGGAGTACTACCAGTGTCTGGCCACCGGCACCAACATCAGCTTCACCGTGGGTCTGTGTGAGGACACCAAGTCCAAAGCCCCGTGTGAGATCCAGCTGCACCGGCTGCCCTGTGGGAAAGCGGCCGGTGTGCTGCCGGCGGACAAGGACGATGTGCTGCTCGGCCTCAGAGCGCAGTCCCAGGTCAGTGCTGCTGGTCACACACCTGTTGGGTCCAAACTGTTGGCCTATATACGTAGGGGAGACCGGGGATGTCTGTAACATGGGTCCTATTTCCTAACTATTTCTCCAATCAGGAAAAAAGTTTCATCTGATTGACTTTGTATATGCTCAGTTTAGTCCTATTTGCATATCTGAAGAAGTTGCACCATGTGGCAGACACAGACTAACTTTAAAGTACCCCCCCTCCTCCCATTTAGCACACACAAATTATGATAAAAAGTAATTTAAGTGTTGAATGAAAAGCTTTCAATATCGAGTTTTTAATACAATACAACCTAGGCTATTTATAATGTTACATCTCACCCCAGGTTGTGTTACAACTAGCCCAAATGTATTTCCTGTTTTTGTTTGCAGGGATAACAGTCTTGCCATATAGTAGAGACATGTTTTTCTCACATTTTGGATAGGCTACACCAACTTAAAAGAGATCCAAGATACAATGACAAAAATGTTACAACCATCCCGGTCTCCCCTACCTTAAGAGTTAAAATAAGACAAGACAAGACAGAGTAAGATAAGATGATACCACCAGGACTTGTGAGATCCAGCTGCACTAGCTACCCTGTGGGAAAGCTGCCGGTGTGCTGCCGGCAGATAAGGACGATATGCTGCTCGGCCTCAGAGCGCAGTCCCAGGTCAGTGCTGCTGGTCAAACACCTGTTGGCCTGAATATGTAGGGAAGACTAGAGCTAGAGATAGAGCTATAAGATCTGTCTCAAGTGGAGATTGTAATATTCCTAAGCGTAGCTCTGCCTTTGCTCAATCTGCCTTTTCTTTTAAATCTGTCAAATCATGAAACAATCTTCCAACTAATCTGAAACTCTGTACATACTTCAATGTTTTTTTCCCGGGAAGTCAAACAATGGATCCTAAGAAATCAGTCATGTGAGCATTAATCATGAGGCTAAATTATTTTTAACCTTGGCAAAGTGTGAAGTATTTTAATTACTGTAGGCCTATGTTTCTTTCTGATATGAAAAGTGTTTGTGATGTGTGAGAGGGTGTATTATGCACATGTGTATGGATGTTTAGAACGCTATGTAGGATAAATGGATAATTCTTACCTTTCTATTGTTCTTATTCACCTGCCCAGGGACTAGGGATGGAAAGTATAAGCTAAATCCGGTACAAGGCATCTCTTCTCATTTCGAGACTAATGTTATTTTGTACATTGTCCCTGATACAAATAAACTTATTAAACTAAACTAAACTAGGGGAGACCGGGGATGTTTTTAACATGGGTCAGTGGTGACACTTCCACTTTCTCCAATCAGGAACAAGTTCATCTGAGTGATTTTGTAGGCTATATGCTCAGTTTAGTTCTATTTCCATATAGGCTATGTGAAGACAGTGATAGTTTCAGAAGGAAAAAACAAATTTTGAACTATTTTCCCCCCTCCAATTATTTTTGTGATAGCACACACACACAAATTACGATTAAAAAGTAATTTAAGTGTTGAATAAAAAGCTTTTTGTCATAATAGTAGTAGTAGCCTAGTAGTAGTAGGCTAGTTAATTTATTTCAAACCAACATAACTGTTATCTCTGCATCAAAAACAGGAAATACATGGTTTATGTATTTCCTGTTTTTGATGCAGAGATAGCAGTTATGCCATTTGATAGCAGAGACATGTAACTCGTTTTTCTCACATTTTGGATGCACCGACTTAAAATAGATCCAAGATACAGACATGAATGTCAAAAATGTTACAGCCATCCCCGGTCTCCCCTACCTTAAGTTCACATAAAGTGTTAAAGTCCTGAGTTAAAATAAGACAAGACAAGATAAGATAAGATATGATAAGATAAGATAAGATAAGATAAGATAAGAAGTAGTAGTAAACAGTAAACTTACTATTATTAGACTCCTAAAAGAAAGCAGACAAACACACATAAAATTTAAGAATAATAAAAAAGACAATCATTGTGTTTCCACATAGCTGATAGCTGGAATCCCGAGCACTGCACCATCTTGGTTTTCCTTGCAAAATAGCCTACGCAAACTCATTATAGGCAACCTGAAGAAGATAAGATAGAGACAAAAACACCAAAAGTTACTATCTTTTGTAACTTTTTAGCCTATATTATAGCCTAGTAAAGCAATGTGTAGGCCTATAGGAAACTATGTGAATCAGTGTGTGTTTATGTGTTCATTATCCTATGACTCACAAAAGGCTTCATGAACCAGATATTTACTATAGCTCCTCCAGTTCTCAGCGTTAGGACATGTAAAAACAGATCTGTCGTGTGAAGAGCAGGAAGTTTCGTCTCAGTGTGCAACAACAGCTCATGCAAAAGGGTTAGATCTGCTCCAACTCCAGCGAAACAGAGAACTGTGAAGTCTCCTTCATTCATTTAGTTGCTTTGTCCAGTTTCTGTTTGACTTCAGCCGTTGTTTCAGATCCCGGTCAGGCAAGTTCACAGTCCACATGTGAACTCCAAGGTTCCTCTTTATACTGATATTGCCTAATTTTGCCAAACAATGCCCAGGAACGGCCCAAGTCTCCATGGGGCCCTGAGTATTGATTATTCACACACCTCTTTACATTCTTATAATCTGTCATTACGAATCATCAACCCAGCCTGGCATGTAGCCGATGTCATCTGGCCCTCTGCGTTGTGTTTTCTCGGTATGGACTGCCCCAGGTGGGGTTTGAACCCTGGTCTCTTGCACGGCAGGTGACGATGCAAACCGTTTTGCCAAGAGCTCAATGAGCGCTTGGCAGCCAGGTTTGCACGTTTTTTATGGGTGAGTGAGTGCACCTCTGTTACACATGTGTTTCATAAGTTTGAAACTGTTAATTGCTCTTTGGGGCCCCTACTGGTCACGGGGCCCCAAAGAGCCTCTGTTGCTCACCCTGAGGTTTCTCAGATTTTTCCCAGTTAAAAGGGTTTTCTATGGCCTGACAAGCCAGACTATATCATTAACATGTCTAGTCTGGCAACGACCGGTAGACCTCGGCTCAATCAGGGGGCGGGATGAAGGCTGTCTTTCAAACTGCCTCTGCACCAATAGGGTAGCGCTACGACCAATCAGAGCAAAGAGCAGGATGACGTTAGTCTGACAAGCCAATTAAAATGTATGTCGTCATCGCGTTAAGCCCGCCCAACGACTCTCTAAACAGATAGAACGCTGTGATTGGTGAACACAAACGGTGTTCGAGACTCAAAAAGTTCCTATGGCTCGTTTCTAGACCCACCTACGGAGCAAATATATTTGCTGCCGCTAGGGTGCGTCTGAATTTCTAGGCTAGGTTTTCTATGGAGTTTTTCCTCAGTCGATGTGAGGGTCTAAGGGCGGAGGATGTTGTTGTGATGCCATGTAAAGCCCTTTCAGACAAACTGTTTGTAAAAATGGGCTATAGAGTGCCGAAGCGGAAGCAGGAAGTAACGGCCCCATGGGTCCTCAACTCGGAAAAAGTCTCCATGTAAATGAACGGGAGTCAAAGTTTTATTTTGTGATCCGATTGAATTGTGCCATGAGAAAAAAATATGTCCTCTATCTGTTTAAAACATCACGTTTCATGCCGAGAAATCAGCAGTTTGTTATAAAACTATTGTAAAATAAAATTCCGAAGAGTCCGTAACCAGAAAGACTACAAGTCGCGTAGGTGACGTCACACACCAAATGCCGCCCTTTCCCGTGTCAGTTGGTGACGTATTTTTTGTGGGACACCAGATCTGTAGTCCGTAGAGCAGCGTTCATGTAGCCGATGTCATATCTGGCCCTCTGTGTTGTGTTTCTCACGGCCTGCCCTAGGTGGGGTTCGATCCCACGACCTCCCGCACCAGAGGCGACGATGCTAACCTCTTCGCCAAGAGGTTGACAACCACTTGGCGGGTTGGTTAGCACATCTTTTATGGGTGGAGTGAGTGCACATCCGTTACATTCACACAAAATACATTCTTCCGTTGCCGTTTTACGATAAACTGCTGATTTCTCGACATGAAACGTCGTGTTTTAAACAGGTAGAGGACATATTTTTTTCTCATGACACAATTCAATCAGATCACGAAATAAAACTTTGACTCCCATTCATTTACATGGAGACCTCTTCCGAGTTGAGGACCCATGGGGCCGTTACTTCCTGCTTCCGCTTCGGCACTCTATACAAATAAATTTGCCTTGCCTTGCCGCCTCTCTAACGTCTCTCTTAACGTCACCACGATAGATCCTGGGCTGGCTGCTCATCACCTCCATCATGCTGTCCAACCTGCTGCTGACCTGTCTGGCCCGCTGCACCTCGCCCATCAGCTACCTGCAGCTCAAGTTCTGGAGGGTGTACGCTCAGGAGGAGAACGACCTGATCAACTCGTACACCACCAAACACGCCAAGCAGCTGGCCGAGAGGAACCTCAAGAGCTTCTTCGGCCAGACGCCCCCCGAGCCTCTCCCCACGCCGTCCAACAAGGACTGGGAGAAGATCTCGTCCCTCTACAAGTTCAGCACCAAAGACCACTACTACAGCACGCTGCACCGCTACGTGGAGAGCTGCAAGGACACGGAGAGCGGCGGGATGATGAGGATGGGCTCGGTCGTATCAGACGGGCCCGAGGCCACTCCGGCTGTTCTGGCTTTTATAGACGATGCCAGGATCGCCCAGTGACATTTGAGACGTTATAAAACTTTGTGCGGACTGCGGACAGAGCCTCGCCTCAGGAATCTCCTTGTATTTTTGCTCTTAAACAAGGAGACAAGTATTAGTTCGAGTGTGATGCACTTAAACCTCTTATTTTAGTTGTGTCTGAGCAGGCACCAACAGGAAATGCACTTATCTCCATATACTGGCTGTAAGAGCCAACCACTTCCTGTGTGGTTGACAGCACTCACTCACTCACACACACTTGCACCAGCATATGAGCATCATCTGTTTCCTTTGAATGATTTGATTTGACTGTTTTTGTTGATGTTTTTTTTGAATGAGCTCAAATAAACACGACCTGACTTTGACTGATAACAGATAACAATGATATTATGTTTCAAATTTGCATGATTCGATTTGTGGGAATTCAAACGGCGAAACCACTAAGAGGATTTGAGCACTTCTCCAAACCACTTCTGCTGCTGCTGCTGCTCTTGTGCCTGCTCACCCTCATTCTGCATGGTTCATGGTTTATGGTGTGTTTTTATTTCCCTTTTTGCACGTTCTGTGTGCGATGCAAAGAAGTTGTGAATATTGGGAAACAAATGGGCTTGTTAAACATCTAATATCTGACGCTGTGGTTTGTTTGGAGAGAAGTATAGGGTCCAGAGACACACAGTTACAGAGATAAAGAGATAGAGAGATAAAGACTCTTATGGAAAAATAAAAATTAACAGCTTTCATTGAGGTATTTCATTATAAAACATTAAAAAACAGACAAAAAGAGCAGCACAAACTGCCCTCTTCCACCCAGCTGCACTTTTTACATGCACTAGTCTGTTTTTTAATGTTTATAAATGATATATACATCTCAATAAAGGCTTTTTATTTATTTATTTTTTCCAGAGGAGTGCCTTGGACTTTTCTCTTTATTGTGTCTTCAACCAAAGAGCGGCCTCATCATCACATGTCTGGACCAGCTATACTCTCTCCAAACAAAACCACAGTGTTTCGATATTAGATGTTTAACAAGCCCATTTGTTTCCTCACAACTTATTTGCACTAAACACAGAGCAAAATGGGATATAAGCACACACCATAAACCATGAATCATGCAGAATGGAGGTCGTTCAATCAGAACAGAAGCAGCAGCAGCAGCAAAAGAGGAGATCGATGGTTTTTATGGCTTTTTCTCTCTGACACTGTGTGGTTTGTTTTTTGTATGTTTGTTTGTTGTGTCACGCTGTAACCGTGCAAACCATGAGGGAAGCATCATGTGAAGAGGGATGTAACCGTGCAGAGAGAGAGGAGAAAAGGGGGAAGTAAGTAACTTCAGCTTCACTGTAAATGTGATTGTTTCCACTCAGCAGCAGCAGCAGCAGGAGGGACTTCCCTCTGGAGAAAAGCGAAAGAGTGAGTGAATGAGGAGGCGTCGCTCTGCCTGAAGGAGGAGTCTGACTGGAGAGACAGTCAGACAGTGACAGGGAGGAGCTCAAACAGGCTCGGCAGCTCTGTTTGTCTTCAGCAGTGGGAAGAAGAAGGGAGTGACTCGCCGGCTGCACACACACACACACACAACACAACACACTCTCAGCTTTTTTCTTTTTGTTGTTGTGGTTTTGTTTCTTCTCCGCCGACACCATGGATAACTTCCAGACCGTCCTGCGTTTCTTCATGAACCAGAAGGCCACCATCGGCTACAGCTTCATGGCTCTGCTGACCATCGGCGGGGAGCGAGTCTTCTCCATGGTCTCCTTCCAGTGCCCCTGCAACCACAGCCAGAACTTCCCGTACGGCCTGACGTTCCTGCTGGGCCCGGCCATGGTGCTGCTGGTGCTCGGCCTGTTCTTCAGCACCAGGATGTGGCGGCTCTACACCGGCTGCTGCCTCGATCCCATGAAGCTCTGCCCGCGGGGGAACTGCGTCGGCTGCCTCAAAGTCTTCATGAACATCTTCTCGGGGGCCTGCGTGGCGCCCATCATGTGGCTCTCCGTGGCGCTGCTCAACGGGACCTTCTACGAGTGCGCCGTCAGCGGCCTGGACGACAACGTGGTGGTGGATCTGTTCTGCAAAAACAAAACCCTGAAGTGCAGGGAGGAGCTCGCCCGGGTGCCCTGCGACCGGTCCAAACTGTCCAGCGAGGAGCGGATGGAGCTGCTGCTGATGCTCCGAGCTCAGTCACAGGTGAGACACACAACACACACACAGACACACAGACACACACATAATGATGATTTTCATTTTTCATTTTTCATTTATTTAGATCTCCATTAGCTTTGGCAAAGGCCATCGCTATTCTTCCTGGAGTCTATACCTTCACAGATTAACTCTCCATTGCAGTAGATAATTACAGAAACACATCACAAAACCACAACAACTCACAATGATCTACAAGACAAAACAAGACAAAACGTAGGCTATTACTGGACCTAATTCATTTCCACAGTGTAGCTAAATTTACCATAGTTGTGAAATAATCAGATGTTCAAAAACATACGTTCCTCATAATGACATTAACTTACAGAAACAGTACCCAATTCACAAGCAGACTTAAGACTCATGATGTCATGATAATTGTCTCATCCTGTTGGACTAATGATGAGCACACACACACACACACACTCACACATAAACACACGCACACATGTCAGGATATGAAGCTCAAACAATGAGGGTGTCCACCAGGCAGGGAGGATCTGATGACAGGGATTATATAGGCTACAGCTGCATTGTGGGAAATGTAGGATCTATGTGTGTTTTTGCGGAGTTTCTGCAGAGAACGCGTCCAGACATGACGACCTCTAATCCAGGTTGGATTAGACCTTTTATTGAGATGCAGCAGTAGATTTCCAGGTGGCGTGAACATGTATATTATTGTATTCATACGGTATTTTAGTTTTATTATCTATGTATCTATCTATCTTTAAATCTGTCCTAATGTAAAGAACTTGAAATGAAGTTTTCTCTGAACTAGTGATCCATTGACCCAGATTCAATATGTTAAGTGGACTTTGAGTTTATTGTGTCTTTGAGTTGTCCACTTCCTGTAGTGAGTAGATTTATGCCTTTGATTGTATGGCACCATCAACCTACAAGCATCTTTTTCATTGCAAGAGGTGTGAAAAGTGTTTGAGTTTTATCAGTTTTATTGAAGAAATAAAAAATAAAAGCATTTAAAAAACAAACGAATAAAAAAAAACAATAAACCAAAATCCTCTCATATACGCATATAATCAACACATGTTAATAATCATTATCTCAAAAAGGGGTAAAAAGAAGTGGTGAGGGTGTGAAAAGTACTAGGTGTGAAAAGTGGAATAGTATATTATCAATTATCAGAATATGCACAAATAAGAAAAGATTTTGCATGTATTAAAACAATATCCAAACATAAAGCAGTTCAAAGTAAAGTATAAAGAGCATGTCTTTATAAGATAAGGGATGAGATATAGGTGTGAAAAGACACTATACTGTAGGTGATACAGGGTGCTGCTATTATTGTTGACGTCTCATTTTTTGTTCTTTTAGGTCTCATTGTGACTATAAGTGTGTGTATTATATGTGTGTTATATGTATTATATTTTATCTATATTACTATTTCATAATTTATTATAGTATTGAATTAACATAGGGAGAAGAGGTGGGATTCAATAAGCTTCGGCTTCTTCCCACTCCTTTTGAACATAAATAAGTGTTACGTTTAATTGTTGTTGCCTTATATCTATTGTTTGTTTCTATATTGTTCTTCTTTTATTCTGTGTTAAAATAAACTTTCATTCATTCATTCATTCATTCATTCATTCATTCATTCATTCATTCATTCATCTGTGTATTATCTCAGATCCTGGGCTGGTGTATCATCATCATCTCGGCCGTCGTCGGCCTCCTGGGAACCTGCTGCAGGAACTGCCGCTCCAAGGTCAGCTACCTGCAGCTCACCTTCTGGAAACGCTACGTGGAGAAGGAGAAGGAGCGCTTCGACGTCTTCGCCGCGGACTACGCCACCAAGCTGGCCGAGAGGAACCTGCAGAGCTTCTTCGAGAACAAGGACCCGGCGCCGTTCCCCTTCCCCAACCACAAGGCGTGGGAGGAGATCTCTGCGTACTACAGCTTCTCCCGGAGCGAGCAGTACTACAGCACGCTGCAGCGCTACGTGGAGAGGGTGGACAGGGACTTCACGCCGGAGAAGAGGCCGGTCATGGAGTTTGAGCATGGGATAGAGATGACCTAAGAGGACGAAGGGCGGGGGCTGCGGGGCTGCTCGCCATTTAACTGGTGAATGCAGCACAAGCAAACCATTAGTAAGGGCTTTGGCATGTGCATGACTGACTGACTGAGGAGAAGCTGTCTGAGGCCGCCTCCTCTGTGACAAAGCTGCCCTCAGTATATTCTCCCACTGCAACGGTACGGCAGTCACCTTTTGGCAAATCCTCCTCTCACCATAATCCCTATAGTCATAGCAGTAGGTTCGTTACCTTTAATTATCGGTGCATGTTGTTTTGAGATCGGCGGGGCGGAGACGTGAGCTGCTCAGTGAACAGTGTACAGTAAGTGAACAGTACTTTCGCCTTTCCTTCAAAACTCATCAAATACACAATCCAACAACTCCAAAACGCTCTGGTGGACGAGTTGTGACCTGCACATTCACCACGCTATGAGATAATCATGTATAATTATGTAACATTACGACATATGAAGCAAATACTCTGAACTACTTTCGCTTTTGAAACCCCTCCGCCCAGCAGCCGGCTGCATTTGCCTCTAAAACAACTCTGTCTCATAATGTCACATTAATATTTCATAGCGTGGTGAATGTTCAGGTCACAACTTGTTCACCAGAGCGTTTTGGAGTTGTTGGATTGTGTATTTGATGAGTTTGATGAGGAAAGAATGATTAAAGGTTATGAACCTACTGCTATGACTATAGAGATTATGGTGATAAGAAGATTTGCCAAAATGTTGAACTATCCCTTTAAGCACATTATGATGAGACAATACAGGACATAACCACTGTTTTTATACTAATGCTCTCTACCTCGGTAACAACACCGGTGCTTTGTCCGTCCTCTATTAATAACGTGGTGTATTAATATATATTTTTAATGTTATTCTGCTTTGGATTTGCACGAAAAAACTTTCCAGGAACTTGAAGAAAGTGTGAAGTCAGGGTGGAGACGATGAGGTCGTGTCCTCAGGGTTATTTCCTAATCAGATCTTTTTTATTTTTTATGTGGAAGCAAATCTTTACAACAAACATTATTATGTCAAGGTACTTTACAGTGGTTTCTTTGGGGTTGGGGTGTGTGTGTGTGGTTAAAGACCATTAAAAACCACAAGTGGTCAGTTACATGAGCTCTGAATCAGAGAGCTGCAGTGGAGTGGTTCAGACAGGTAATCAATATCAATACAGTATCAATACTTGCATCAATTACATCACTAATATGAACTGACATACTCACACAAATCAACCTATAAGTCCAGTCTTCAGTGTTATGGTTCAGTTCCTCTTCTTTTCATGATGCACAACTTAGCAAAATCAATACATACTGTATCATGTAAGACGCACCTTTATTTTGAAATTCCCCCTGGCCGATGAGCATCTGCTGCAGTTTTATATTTCATTTTGCAGAGTCATGTGTGTGCAGCTAATTTTAAATCCTACAAATATTTTGTCTGAGACTCCAGATACAGGATTAAAGTTTACACTATTAGCTGCTTTAATACAAACAGATAGGAATGTAATGCTCTTTCAGTTTCCTTTTTATAGAAAGTGAAAGCTGTGAAGCTCAGTAAATCAGAGTGTGGCACTTTATAGTGAACCTGTGGAGGAAGATTTTTACTTTTTAATGTTTACAGATCCAACCCTGACCCCCTGATACACCCCACAACTTCACATACATCCACTCTACAACTTATATCAAACCTAAAAACAACAACAGGAAGCATAAAAGTATAATAAAATATTATAAGTTGATTTTTTTTTACCCTCTGTTTTGGTGAATCTGACCTCAGTCTCCTGCCATGATCCTGGTTTCATTTTCTCTCAAAGCTTGAAAATGTGTATGAAATGCAATCAGTAAACTATAATACTGCAACATGTGTTGTCTTGTGTCTGTGGGAGAAAATAACTAAGTTTATATCATAAAAAGTGCCAGTGTCAACATGTCTCTACTGTACATGATGGTTTATCATGTTGTCTGATAGTGCAGGAAGTGTTTTATCCTCTGTTGACAGTGTGCTACGTATAATTACCTGAATTCCTGCAGGTGAGCAGCAGTCTGTCCACATTCCTCCTCCCTGTCAGGTGAAGACACGTGAGCAAGATGTCCAGACTTGTAATCGTGCATGAAGTGGGAGGGATGAGGAGGGATGAGGAGGGATGATGAGGGATGAGGAAACCAACAGGGAAGGAGGAACAAGTTATGAGGAGCAGATTAAAGAACAGGCCACAGCAGCTTTTATCATCAGGAAACATCCAACGGACGACGATGGAGTAAGTCCTGAGTCTCCAGATGTCAGATGTCGGTGGGACGTGTTAAACAGACATCATGTATTACGACAAATATGTGTATAAAGACAGTCGTCTCTCCTCCAGTAACAACACCTGACTGATTAGATCATCCTGAGACCGAGAAGCTAATCAATAGTCATTATGAAGTTAAAGAATAATATATAAATAAATTGGTCTTTTTTTTTATTATCAAAAACTAATATTGATTAACTAAAATAAGGTTGTTCTAAAGCTTTGCTGATAACATTTGAAAATAAAACCACTGCAAATATTTAAAAAATTCTAACTCAACAAGTAATCAATCTGCAAAAAACATATTTATACTTTTATATTTTGTGCATTATTGACTAAAAGTTGTATGTGATTGTTTTGTCTGTATCAGTGATTTCTGTGTCCTGTGTGAGGCTTAGTTTTTAATAAATTTGTTAATAATAAAAACAAAATCTGACAAAAACTGGTTTCCATTTTCTTTTTTCACCGCCTGCAAGTGTATTATATGTACACATTGAATTATATGAAATGTATAGATATATATATAATTATTTAAATCTATATATGATTAGCTCTTACAAATATACAATATCATATATTATGTTTACTGTATGCTTGTATGTAGCCTATGTACAGTATGGCCCCTCCACCAATGATCCTGATCCACCCAGCTGCCCCTTCACCATCGGTCCTGCTCCATCCAGAGGTCCTGCTCCATCTGGCGGCCCCGCTCCATCCGGAGGTCCTGCTCCATCCGGAGGTCCTGCTCCATCCGGCGGCCCTGCTTCATCCGGCGGCCCTGCTCCATCCGGAGGTCCTGCTCCATCCGGAGGTCTTGCTCCATCTGGCGGCCCCGCTCCATCCGGAGGTCCCGCTCCATCCGGCGGCCCTGCTCCACCTGGTGGTCCTGCTCCACCTGGCGGTCCTGCTCCACCTGGCGGCCCTGCTCCACCTGGCGGCCCTGCTCCATCCAGAGGTCCTGCTCCACCTGGCGGCCCTGCTCCACCTGGTGGCCCTGCTCCACCTGGTGGCCCTGCTCCATCCGGCGGCCCTGCTCCATCCAGAGGGCCTGCTCCACCTGGCGGCCCTGCTCCATCCGGCAGCCCTGCTCCATCCGGTGGCCATGCTCCATCTGGCGACCCTGCTCCACCCGGCGGCCCTGCTCCAGCTTTCTTCCTTTTTTGTGTCATTGTCGTGTGAGCTACTGGACTAATTTGAATTTCCCTCCTAGGGATGAATAAAGTATTCTCTACTCTACTCCATGTATCCTAACATATTTCAAAATAAATAAATAAGAAATTAATGTATATTAATGTAAACAAATACAGAGTCTTCAAGTATATATTATTTCATTAATTACATATAGACATCAATGTACATTTTACACATTTTCATGTTGGTTATATGCTATTTATGTAGCTACAGTGTCTCTCTGTGTGTGTGTAGTGGACGATGACAACCTGAGGGGGGCAGTAATCTGACGTAATCTGTGCGTCAACTGCCGGAAAAAGCGCGTCGAAGAAAACGAAGCAGAATCAGCAGCAGCAGCAGCAGCGGCGTAGCGTGTGTGCGTGTTAGCCTCATAGCCTAGCTTAGCTTAGCTCAGCTCAGCGGGATGATCAGTCTAACTTCCAGATAACCTGCAGCCTCACCCCGGTCAACACCATGACGGACTACGCCGAAGAGCAGAGGAACGAGCTGGAGGCGATAGAGGCGATTTACCCGGACTCGTACACAGGTCAGCGAGCTAACGGACAGCTAACAGGCTAACAGGCTAACAGGCTAACGGACAGCTAACGGGCAACCATAGATACTAACGGACAGCTAACGGACAGCTAACCGGCTAACGGGCAACCACAGATACTGACGGGCAGCTAACCGGCAGCTAACTAACTCAGCAGCTGTAACTTAGTCCAACTAAACGTAATGATAAACTAGACCACATGACACGGACTGCTCCATTAACCCGGGGGCTGATCTGTGTTTTGATACATGCATGTCAATATAAATATGTATATAAGTACATATATGAAGTAGTAGTGTAGTGTGTGAGTGTAGTGGTATGTGAAGTGTGGTCAGATGTGAAGCTGCCACTGGTCTGAGAGCTCAGTCAGTCTAACCTGCTGCTAAAATTTGAGACAGTGCAAGACAAGACACATTTTTCATCTACCTGTGCATATGCCACCAGTAAATTTGGCTCAAAGGCGGCTCAAAGACTCTGGTATCTGTCATTGCAAGTGTCAGCAGGCCAATCAATGTGTGTGAGGATCATGAATGAAAAGGAAATGTGAACATCTGCTATCACACTCCTATAGTATCAGGACAGAATTAGGGAAGACTGCCTTTCAAGTCTCTGCCCCTCAAAAGTGGAATAACTTACAAAACTGTCTGAAACTTGATCAAAAAAAGCTAACTTAGTCAAATGTTCTGCAGTCTGTATGTATGTAGTTGTGGATTTAGATTGTATTTGTATATTTGTGTTGTTTTGTAATCAGGGTGTCGCTCTCAATTGACCTTCCCTGAATAAATGAAATTAAATCTGCCAGATGATTTAGTGTGGCCCCTAAATTGTCTGCTGGAGCTCCTGAAATGTTAAGTCAGGGGGCGACTGTGCTCCTCCTGGTAAATAACGTTAGTCTGGACTGAGCCTTGACTAACTTACTCTCTTGTGTGTTTTTTCAGTGCTTTCAGATGAACCCACAAGCTTCACCATCAATGTCGCATCAGATGCAGGAGAAGATGGAGAAAGTGAGTAGCACACCGACTGTCGACACTCGACACACACAGAGTTATGAAGTGTCATGGTGACAATAACTGGAATAATCTCCTTTGTTCAGTTAGGTCTAAAAACCATTTTTTCCATCTCTTTAAATCCTCACTGTTTATTTACTACCAATAGGGATGTCACGGCTAATTGTTTTCACAATTAATCGCGGTATTAAAACGCCACAATTAATTAAACGTAAAGATTTCTAAATACCGTCACTTCCCGAAAAGGATTATGTCAGAACCATATCGAGGATTTAGTTCATCTAAACCTCCTGTTCTTGTTAATGTACTGTATTTATTGTGCGTTAGGACGAATGGAGCATTGTATATTGGGCATCTCTATATTGTATCATGTTTTGTGTTCACTTTCTATTATGATCTTGTACTATCGATGACTGAAATCAACTCTTTGTTTTTGTATTTTTTCCTCTCTGCAGCTGTGGAAACGACACTCAAATTCACATATGTAGAGAAATATCCAGACGAGCCTCCGCTGTGGGAGATCTTCTCCCAGGAAAACCTGGAGGACCAGGATGTGGAGCAAGTCCTCACGTTACTGCAGCAGCAGGTGTGTGGATCCAATCAGGACACTTCCTGTCTATCGTGCTTTTCATGTCCGAGTCATACAAACTTTATTGATCCCTCTGAGGACGTTAAAGCAACAAGGATGGAAATAAATAACTATTAAAAAGTGTTAATAATAGATACATAAGAACCAAGCTCTAACGTGTGTGTGTGTGTGTGTGCAGGCAGAAGAAAACCTGGGCATGGTGATGATCTTCACTCTGGTCACCGCCGTTCAGGAGAAACTCAACGAAATAGTCGACATGATGAAAACCAGACAAGAAGAAGAGAAGATGCGGAAAGAGAGAGAAGCCGAGGAGGCAGAGAAGGTGAGAGCTGGAAACATATATTGACCATAAATGAATGTAATGTAACTGTATGTTTACCAAAGATAACATGTCTATGTGTGTCTGTGTCCGTGTGTGTGCGTGTGTGTAAAACAGGTGGCTTTCCACGGCACCGTGGTGACCATCGAGAACTTCCTGGCGTGGAAAGCCGGGTTCGATGTGGACATGGCCGAGCTGAGGAGGAAGAGGCAGAAGGAGGAGGAGCAGTCGGGGAAAAACAAACTCACCGGTACATTAACACACACACACACACACACACACACACTGACACACTAACACTCACTAGCTGGGAATCAGATCACATGAATAAAATGAACTGATGAACGTGTTTTCCATGTTTTCCAGGTAAACAGCTGTTTGAGACGGACCACAACCTGGACACGTCAGACATTCAGTTCCTGGAAGACGGTAACGAGAGTTTCTGTCTCTGTTGTTTCTCTTTAGGACAAATAATGAAAATAATTTTAATCTGTTTGGTTTTTATTTAAATGGACAAAAGTATCAACAACACATTTAGTTTTATTACGTCACGAGAACAGATACTTCGGTGCACGCAAAAAATACATTGGGTGTGAGTCTGAGCTCGATGAGGCTGCAGTCCGCTCAAACTGCTTGGTCGACGCCACAAGTCTGAGCTCATGTAAACGTTAAATGTCACGCGTCTTTGTCCGGTCAGTAGTGCGGCATTTGGGCCATGGATCTGTCATCCATAATTTGGACCAGAGTGAAAACAAACTTCTTCTTAAAGAGACCTCGAAGAGTTTTCTTTTGGTCATAAAATACTCTCATGTTAATGTGGATGAATCTACGTTACCAACACTTGTTAACGGGTCAATTTTCAATAAATTGTCTTTATGGTTATTTTGATATGATTATTTAGTTTAGTTATGCCCAGCATTTCCTGGTTTCCCGGACGCTGCCCGGCGGGTCATGGGAATAACGCCGCCGGATCGCCGTTTATGGTCGGAACTACGACGGTATCTGATCGTCTTCGAACCTCCGACTTTCGTTCTTGATCAATGAAAACATTCTTGGCAAATGTTTTCGCTTTCGTCCGCCTTGTGCCGGTCCAAGAATCATGGGAAATGCAGTGTGAAAACACTTCCGCTTTCCGAAACTCCTCGTAGTCACTTTAACATTATGTTGCTGCCAGCCCTTTAAATTCTGTGCAGTTTGAGAAGCTGTTGATTCACAGTGAAGCTAAAATACAAGAAAGTTTGATGTGAAACAGTTTAAAAGAAGTATGCTGAGTGAGTTTAGAAGCACATGGGTTCTGCTCTTATTTTTGGTGTTTTTTTTTTTTCGTGGTACCAAATAAGTATAGAGAATCATGGAAATTCACTGGTATTGATCCATATATAGATAGATAGATATGTACTTTATTAATCTCGAAGGAAATCCAGATGTGGTCAACTACTCACACAGAACCAGTCACACATACCACAACAATAAATACCAGAGATGGGGACTCGAGTCACTGTGACTTGGACTCGAGTCGACTCGAGTCGCTATTTTGATGCGACTTGACTTGACAAAAAATAAAAGACTTGCGACTTGACTCGGACTTGAAGGTTAAAGACTCGGGACTTGACTTGACTTGAGACACGATGACTTGAATGACTTGAATGACCAGCCGCCACCGCTGAATTTTTCCCCGGCACGGCACCAGCTCAGTCAGTGTTTTTTTTTTTCTTTTTTTCCCCCAGACTTTTTATGCACTTATTTTGAAAGGACCGCTGGAGAGAGAGAGGGAGGGGGAGAGAGTGAGAGGGGGGTTTGATACGGAGGGGCCTCCAGGGTCGCTGCAGCGGGCGTGCTACATGGATCTGTTATAATATAATACATCCATGGCGTGCTATCACGCTCGCAGCTCAGTGTTTTTAAACGGAGATTTCATCCGGAGTTTCAGTGACGGTGAGCGGCCTGACGCTGCTTCATTAACGCTGCGTCGCCGCCGCTGTTCAGAGTCGGGACAAACGCACAGTAACCAATAGACCTAACAGTCACCTGTTACCGGCGTTACCATAGCGAGAAGCTAACGTGTCCTTTTTAAAAAATTAAAAAATCTCCTCTCCTTCAGCCTCACGTTCTCACTGCTGCAGAATCTGCAGTGACTACACAGCTGTTTGCCTGTCAGTTAGCATCCAGGAATGTTTCAATGTTACACATTCTTTGACTTTTGAATATAAAATATCAAATTAATATCTAACTACTTGGTATGAGTGCAGGCTGAGAATGGTGTTGTCATGATAGAATATAGATAGATAGATAGATAGATGTAGTAGGAGTTAGTGATAGATAGATAGAAGAGGCTCATTAATGCATTATAAGATAGATAAGACATAAGACATAATAGATGTTCTATTCTATTCTAAGACATAACCTGTGACTTGACTTGACTTGACTTGCCCAAAGAAAAATGACTTGGGACTTACTTGAGACTTGAAGGTTAAGACTTGAGACTTACTTGAGACTTGCACATGTGTGACTTGGTCCCATCTCTGATAAATACAGACGTATAAATAGCTAAAATAAATAACTACTGGTAGAACCAGTTGGCATAGAAACAGAGGTGTTGTAATGACCATAACAACAGTAAAACCCTCGGTACCTTGGACTGCTGAAGTTCTGGTATCGTGGCGAGCCTATTATGGAAACATAAGCAGCTGTTTGCTCCAGATGTTGGCAGCATACTGTAGATAAACCAATGCTCTCTGCTTTCCTTTCTTTTTTCCTTCTGCAGGTGGAAACAGCGTCGAAGTGGACGAGTCGCTGTTCCAGGACATCGAGGACTTGGACCTGGACGAGGACGACCCGGACTTCGACCCGTTGGAGATGGGCAGCGACGAGGACTGAAGCAGCGGAGCAGCCGAGGACCGTCGCTGCTGCTTCTCTCTGGGACGTGATCGTCTGACAGACACACACACACACACCCACCCAGCAGCTGTGTCCATTTATAAAGACTCTTAATACAAACACACACACACACACACACACACATACGCACCATCAGTGTGTGTGTCTCTATGCCTGATGCGTTAAAGCGACCAGACCAACGTGCGACTCGACTCTGGTGCTGTTTGACCTGCAGGACGCCGTCGTCCCAGCGACAGACGCTTCATCCGGCCAGAAGAGGGCAGTGTAACATCAGGTGTGGGAGGAGAATTAAAGGCTTTGTTGGAAATTGTAGTATCAATAATACACCAATAAATAAATCAATAAATAATAAATAAATAAAGTCAGTTAACTACATTTTATTTAGGTTGAAGAAGAACTGACGTTAAAAAATGTTCCATCAATGTTCATAATTAAAAGTTTCATCATGGAGACGGAGTTGTTTTCATTGTTTTATTTACTGATGTTTCAACAGTTTGATTTTGTGTATAACTACATACATATAACCATATATACACACATGTTTAATTGTTTCTCAGATCTTAATCTGCAATAAGATGGCAATTAAAGTTAAATAGTAAGTGTAGTTGTCTGTTTTAAAGTAATTTGAGACTGAACAAGAAGTCAGAAGTCTGAGGTAAAACCAAAGTTATTTATCCAAACATGATTAAACGAAGTAATAAAACACAACAGATTAATAAATAGAAATAACCAACGAACAAATTTATTTAATAAAACTTGAAAATACTGAAGAACAAAACATTCATATAAGAATTCAGGCCTTATAACATTACTATTTATGTGATTTTTAATTAATCTATGTATTAACACCTACAGTGATCTCATCATCACAGGTGTGAACTCAGGGTGCACTGGGGTCTGATCACTCAGACCCTATTCAGAGGCAGAGCTGCAACAATTCACCAATTAATCGACCAATAATTGATTATTAAATTCATTTACAACTATTTTGATAATCGAATAATCGGTTTGAGTAGTTTTTTAAGAAAAAAAAGTCCATATTCTCTAATTTCAGCTTCTTGAATGTGAATATTTCTGGTTTCTTTGTTCCTTTATGACAATAAACTGAGTAACTCTTGTCTGTGGACAAAACAAGACATTTGAGGACATCATCTTGTTTGGGAAACACTGATTGACATTTTTCAACATTTTTTAAAACATTTTATTGACCAAACAACTAATCGATTAATCCTTTAAATAATCGATAGATTAATCGATAATGAAAATAATCGTTAGTTGCAGCTCTATTTAGAGGTGGTCTCTCTCACATATGGCCATATCCTTTGTAAACACCATTTGCACCAATAATATCCAAAGACCGTGTGTTTAACAGCATAAACACAGCACTTTCGTTGTTGTTTAATAGTGGTGGGGCTCAGTCCAAAGTTGATCTCCACCACTTATTCTTGTGGGAGAGTCTAAAACTTTTGTTGAGTTGTTTACACAACTTTTCCAAAAAGCTTCAGAGACAAAACAGAAACTGTATCAGATTGTCACGAGGCTTAAACACTGTTGCCTCTCAGCAAGTTTTGTAAAGTATTTGACCTGTAATTTACAGGGTTTTCTATTTATTGATCTGTTTTGTGTCTGATTACTTCTTTTGTTTCTTAATAATCTTCTCATTTGTTCAAAGTGAAAGTGACATTTAAACACACTGTACAATACACAGATGGACAACAACAGATGGCACATCATAGTGGGCAGATTAAAGGAACCTTATAGTAGGGATAAAATACGATTTATATAAATAAATGAACAGCATGAAGCGTGACTGCATATACAAAGTGCCCAAGCAGGTGTAGATTTCAACAGCCAGAACAATCTGTGCAACTGAATGGCAGTGGGGACAAAGGAAACCATAAATCTCTAAAGCTCCGTACCGACGGCCTGAGGGCAACAACAGTCATGGTTAGTCATAACTTTCTCTGTTTTATTTGCTTTTTTAAGTGTAGTGAGTTTTGCTCGGCTAGTATTTTGGTTTATCTTGGATAATGCCCATGAGGGTTTAGGTAGATAGACTGGTTTAAGACCAGCATGCACCTGTGCAGGCCTGTGGCGTTTTTTTTACCAGAGCAGAACAAGCAGCAGCAAAGACAGTCCCTTCGTTCTTCTTCGTTTTCTGCTTGTTTGAATAAGTAAATCCAGCTTTTTTTTGTTTTTTCCCTCCTCTGACTTCTGAGCTTTAAAGACTTAAACTACTAATTGATTGTTGTTGTATTGATGCTTTAACTTCAACAGAGCGTTGGGTTCTCCACACTCACACTTGATGCTACACTGCCCTCTTCTGGACAATTGCGGATGGGTTAAAGCACAAATTAAAGGGATAGTTCACCCAAAATTCAAATTGCACTCATTATCTACTCTCCCTCATGTCGACTAAGGGCTGGGAGAAGTTTCAGAGTCCTCCGTGGCTTCTCTGAGTTACAGGGGGTCTCGGCGTAGCAGTGCATGTCCATACTGTATAACGGTTGCAAATGGATACCAACTGTCTTCGTAACAAAAAGACACACCAAAAAACATCCAAATACCTCCATAGTGCTCGTCCAATTTGGACGAACCGGGAAGAGGAGCTTCCGCTACAAACAAGCTTGAAATATAGACTTATTTAATTTTTTTCGGAACAATTTCGCATTTCGGGGCTTCAATACAAGACCGACATTACATACGAGCAGCATGGAGGTATTTGGATGTTTTTTGGTGTGTCCTTTTGTTACGAAGACAGTTGGTATCCATATGCAACCGTTATATATGGACATGCCCCCTAACTCAGAGAAGGCACGGAGGACTCTGAAACTTCTCCCAGCCCTTAGTCGACATGAGGGTGAGTAGATAATGAGTATGATGAGAAATTTGAATTTTGGGTGAACTATCCCTTTAAATAGTGTAGATACATTAGGGTTAGGGGTCAGAAGACCATGGAAAACTGATGAGGAACTACAGGTCAATCGTCTGGGACAATCCCAGGACTTACAATATTACAGTTTATTACAATATATTACAATATTTCTCATGTGCAACTCATAGTTTCCTTGACCTGTGGTGTGTAAAATGTAACATAAAAACTATAGATAGATACACACCAGTAAAGATCAGGTGTGAAGCTATGACTGGAAGGGGTGATGAAACAAGACACAAACTCTCAGTGCATTGGTGTTTATTGTTAACAGTCATATAAGAAGTGAATAAAATATGGTGTAATATTAAAAATATATAATTTACATCTGGTAACATGATGATAGAAGAAGAACATAAGTTAACAGGACTAAATGTCAGTGAACTGATTCCCACATTATTATTATTACTGTCACACCACGGTGCAAATTACTTTAATGTAGGCTATACTGCATTAAAATATCGATAATGGTGATCAACATACATGAATGTACAGTGTTAGTGAACGTGTCCTCGGGGTCACATGGTTCAAGAGGTCAACCGTTAAATCGGGGTCAAAATACTGAGGGAGTTTCTACTTGTTACTCACACTGCGGTGTTGTAATGTAAACTAGTGTGTGTGTGTGTGTGTGTGTGTGTTGTTGTTGTTGTTGAACCTGTTGGGTTAGGGTTTGTCAGTCAAGAAGAGCCAAAAGGATGAAGAACAGACGAGGTCATGAGTCGTTGGTATCGAGGTCAAAGTCAGATTCATTCAGTCGTTGATCTGTTTGATTTGGTCGTAACGCCTGAGGTCACGCCTGTGTTACTGAGGACAAACGGTGATTTCATGATGATGTAGCAGCCACAACCCTAACCCCATCAATAATTTACATTTTTTACATTTTATTTGTTTAACTGTTAAATTTGGCCGCAATTCAACGTCGGCTGTGATTCGTTGCTAGAATGTGAAGCGAACTTCGAAAGAAAAATGGCGGTATCTCAACCAAAAACCACCAAATCTGGACATATTTAGTAATTATCAATGAACAGAAAATTCAAAAATAATAATCTGAGAAATTGTTTGTAACTCTACAACTAATAAAACAAAGTAGTAAAAAAAAAAAAAAAAAAAAAAGTACAATATTAACAGGAAGTTATACATAGTTTACACATCGTTTTCATAGTTTAACAACATATGGTTTAAAACAATCATAACATTTGAAATAAGCCGTCAAGAGTTTTGTAAAATAGTAGGCTACTTTTAATTTAAAGGGCTGACCGCTGAAATTCTACAGTTAAACCACTGAAATCTGACATGGGCAGAGTTAAACGAGTTAAATGTCTGTCTTGTATTAATGTCCATTCAAACAATTCAGAGCTAAACTAATTAAAACAATGAAACTGGAAGTGGGCGTGGCCAGACGTCAATTAAGCCAATGAAACCAGGTGTGGGCGGAGTCGGAGACCAGGCAGGCTTTTGAACCCGTAAGTTACGACTTCAAGTCACGACTTACGACTTTGTAGTGTTCCAGGCAACCCGTAACTCGTGTTTTTCTGACCTGTTACCCGTGAAAGTGCACTATAACGGCAGTCAAACTCGTAACTTCCTACCTGTGAACTCGTACCAGATCGAACTGGTACGAGTTCATAGGACGGAAAAACACAGGTGACGGGTTGCCTCACTGCAAAAACTCAAAATCTTACTAAGAATATTTGTCTTATTTCTAGTCAAAATGTCATTTCTAGTCAAAACAAATCTCATTATACTTAAAATAAGACTCATCACATGAAAAGTAGCTTGTTTTAAGACACTTTTTTACTTCTTTCAAGCATATTTTTACTTAAAATAAGTAGAAAAAATCTGACAGTGGATCAAGTTTTTCTTTCTTGTAACAAGCACAAAAAACTTGCTTTGACTGGCAGATTTCTCTGCTTATTTCAAGTGAAAATTATCTAAAAACAAGCTAATTTTTAGGCGATGAGTCTTATTTTGAGTGGAAAGAGATTAGTTTTGACTAGAAACGAGACATTTTGACAAGAAATATTCTTGGAAAGATTTTGAGTTTTTGCAGTGCTGTGTAGCCGATGTTATCTGGCCCTCTGCGATGTGTTTTCGGTATGGACTGCCCTAGGTGGGGTTTGAACCGGCGTGGTCTCCTGCACCGCGGGCAGCGATGCAAACCATTTTGCCAAGAGGTCAATGACCGCTTGGCAATCGGGTCTGCACATCCTTTATGGGTGTCTCCGTTACACCTGGAACGCACCATTAGCTACATGTTTCTGGTAAAGATACGAAGCGAAGCTAGCCAAGTATCCCAATTGTGAGTTTATGTTCCCTGTGGGATTGTCGGTCCCTGTAGCTGCACTTTCGAGAGTGATGAGTCGGGTGGAGACGAAGAAACGGAGAAAACAGGTAAAACAGTGTTGGACTGAGACTGGCTGTTTTAGCCAGTAGCAGAGCGAAAGGTAGCGGAGCTAGCGCGGGAAAGATGTCGGCTCATCTTCAGGATGGAACTCTGCAGGGTACAAACAAAAGTCTCAGCACATCACAGCTCGGAGGTTGTGAGTGACAGCGACTGGCAGGATTTATATTTCATGGGACGGACGTAAAAAATGCAAGAGGTAATTTTAATTGGACGCAAAATTAGGAACGCCTCTCAGTGCAGGATGAGTCATCAAACGTTTGAATTTGTTTTACAGGAAGAGAAAATACATGTGAAAATACTGAGATAATAGCTTTTTGACATGAATTTGGCAAATATCAACAGATAAATGAATAATTAACATGTGAATAAAGGATTAAGTCTGGGCCTTGAGCCCTTGTCTGTTCACGGCTGTTAAATCAGCAACATTAGGCGAATTGTAGGTGGAGTTAAACATACGTTGAGCTAATGAAACCGGATGAGAGCAGAGTTAAGTTAGCCGAAATTAGACGTAGGCAGAGTTAAATGAAAGCGCCAATGAAACTCAATGAAATTAGACATAGGTGGAGTTAAACATCTGTCAAACCAATAAAACCTGATGTAGGCAGAGTTAAACGTCTAATAAACCAATGAAATCTCATGTAAGTGGTGCTAAATGTCTGTTAAACCACCAAAATAAGATGTAGGCAGAGTTAAACATGTAATAAACCAATGAAATCTGATGTAGGCAGAGTTAAACGTCTAATAAACCAATGAAATCTCATGTAGGTGGTGCTGAATGTCTGTTAAACCAGCAAAATCAGATGTAGGCAGAGTTAAACGTATAATAAACCAATTAAATCTGATGTGGGTGGCATTAAATGTCTGTTAAACCACCAAAATCAGATGTAGGTGGAGTTAAATGTTTGTAAAACCAATTAAATCTGATGTGGGTGGCATTAAATGTCTGTTAAACCACCAAAATCAGATGTAGGTGGAGTTAAATGTTTGTAAAACCGATGTAGTTGGGCTTAAACAGCTACTAAACCAATGAAATCGGATGTAGTTGGGCTTAAACAGCTACTAAACCAATGAAATCGGATAGGCCGGAGTTAAAGTTTGCTGCTAAACTCCGCCACGCTCAGCAGGCTGCAGGGTTACATGGTAACCTCGGCGTGTTACCAAGCAACAATAACGTTACGATGACAACAGTCAAGCAAGAGCACAGCGAGCGATCAGCTGCAGATTTGACTCTTGACTTGACTCTGCACAATACGAGGCTCTGTACGTGACGACATGGCAGCTGCTGCTGCTGCTGCTGCACGGCCAAGAGGACATCAGTGCTACTCTGTCAAAAATAAGTTTAACATTATCTGACCCCGGTGCAGATTTGCATAGACTCTCTAAAATGAATGGAAAACCAGCAGCTGCCTGGAGTGAGGAGGACGACTCTTGAGGGGGAAAAAAAAAAAAAAAAAAGAAGCAGATGTTTGTTTTCTGTATAAAGTTCACAAAGCTGCAACTGTGACTGTGTTCTTCTTTTGTGTGCCGTCGGTCATGAGACAAACAAGTGATCACTGAATGTCCCTGACGTCCCAAACGAACGACAGAGGGAACTCCTTCATCTCTTTGTGGAAGACCTTGTCGAACCTCTCGCTCTGGGCCACGGTGAAGTGGTTCTTCCAGTCGCCGATGGTCCCTGACGACACGAAAACATGATGGAGAGAGAGAGGGAGAAGGTTGTAGTCATGAACAAACTAGTTCTTGTTTTTCAGCCCTGTCAGGATTAGGAGTACATTTATCGCCATCAGGGATCTGTTAGTTGATAGCATTGATCCAAAATGAAAACATCAATCAGATATCTATATATATATTGTCATTTGTATCCCTACACTGCAAAAACCAAGAATATTTGTCTTATTTCTTGTCAAAATATCTCATTTCTAGTCAAAACTAATCTCTTTTCACCTAAAATAAGACTCATCACCTAAAAAATTAACTTGTTTTTAGATCATTTTCACTTGTTTCAAACAAATTTTCACTTGAAATAAGTAGAAAAATCTGCCAGTGAAAGCAAGTTTTTTGTGCTTATATTAAGGAAGAAAAACTTGCTCCACTATCAGATTTTTCTACTAATTTCAAGTGAGAAATAATCTAAAAACAAGTTAATTTTTAGGTGACAAGTCTTATTTTAAGTATAATGAGATTTGTTTTGACTGATTTGAAATTACATTTTGACTAGAAATAAGACAAATATAATTGGAAAGTTTTTGAGTTTTTGCAGTGTAGGGATACAAATGACAATATATAAAGATATGTTATTGTGACAACATTGACTTTTTGCCCATTGAATCAGTGTAATGCCTCATTCCTAGACAAATAACCAAGTTCAGTTGCATTCGATTGAAAACTCCTTTGGGATACTATGACCTGGACAAATGAGAATATGCACAGGCTTTACCAGTGTAATAATAATAAATCATAATTTTGACAGGTTGACAATCTGCAGGTTGACAGTTGAAGCTCTTGAGTATGATATCATTAGTAGTAGTAAAATATAATGAGCTCCTCATTGCACCCGAAGCAGCGAACGCACTCCTCACCTTTCCTCATGAACCGGCCCTGGTGGTGGTTGAGCAGGTCCACCGGCACCTGCTCGTAGCTGGCCTGAGGGATCTTCCTCATGTTCTTGAAGGTGCTGTGCTTCACCACGTCGGCCAGCTGCTCCTCCGTCAGCTCTTTACCCAGGAACGAGGAGATCCTCTCCACCGCCGTCTGCAGGTCCTGGACGCAAACACACACACGGGACCAAACACCAAATGGTCAACAATGATGATCCATCTTTAAAGAGGAACTATGTGGGATGCGACTATGCAAACCGTTGTGCCAAGAGGTCAATGACCGCTTGGCAGTCTGGTTTGCACGTCCTTAATGGGTGAGTGAGTGCACCTGGTTACATATGCTAAATTTTTACCTTAATTAAACAGCTTTTGAGTAATTGTGATGGTTAAATCAATGACTTGTAACTAGTTCCAGGGAGAATGGAGGCAGGATTTATATTTTTTGGGACGGACGTAAAAAATGCAAGAGGTAATTTTAATTGGACGCAAAATTAGGAACGCCCCTCAGTGCAGGATGAGTCATCAAACGTTTTAATTTGTTTTACAGGAAGAGAAAATACATGTGAAAATACTGAGATAATAGCTTTTTGACATGAATTTGGCAAATATCAACAGATAAATTAATAATTAACATGTGAATAAAGGATTAAGTCTGGGCCTTGAGGCCTTGTCTGTTCACGGTTGTTAAACCAGTGACATTAGGCGAGTTGTAGGTGGAGTTAAACGTCTGTTGAGCTAATGAAACCGGATGAGAGCAGAGTTAAGTTAGCCGAAATTAGACGTAGGCAGAGTTAAATGAAAGCGCGGCGGAGGCTCTCTGCCTTCCACCTAGCGTCTCTTGGCTGAAAACCAACCTTGTAAGATCAGAGCCTCTGACCCGGTGTCGCGTCTCTGTGGCACCGCGACATAAACGCGTAACCCATAATCTCTTGTTTATGACAGATAAGACTACACAAATATACACATGGTAACATGGTATATGATAAATAACGTTATCCGCCGCTCTATTGATTGATTTCTCGCCAGCTTCGTTGTAAACAAATGCACATGGGCGGAAGGAGGGTTAGCAACACAGAGGAAAAAGCGACCGGACTTGCATAGTTCCCTTTTTAAAGGGCATTTCCAGTAGTAATCAATGTTTACCTCAGATATCAGGTCACCTATGATCAGTTCATTTCATACCGCCCATACTCCCAACTGCAGCGTGTGGACGTTTATATTCAAGGATCTTTCGTTTCTTCAATGTTCATTAAACAAACGCCTCAGAGTCCCTCTACTGCTGTGTTTGTTCTCGGACCCGGAAAGGAAGTCCGAATTTTGATTTAATTTGATTGTAAAGCGAATTTTAAAAATTTAAATGATGGTCAAAAGGATGTTACTTGCGACCACAGAACAATTTTAAAATTAGTCCGGATTAATGAACATTGACTACGACTGGAAATGCCCTTTTAAGAACAGACATTACACCACGTGACAGGAAGTTTCTAGACTGAAATGTCGTGATTCATCCACCTGGATCATTTCTTCATACGTGATGAACAGCATGTTCATGTCGTCCTTGTGTGAGAACCAGGTCTTCACGTGATCAAACCAGCTGCCCCCGAACACTGCAAACAACGAAGCACAACATCAGTTGGATCGATGCTACTAACTCATTGAGCCAATGTTAATATTTATTTACACTTCCCACACTCATCATGAGGAGGTGAAGGACAGAGAACATCATTCTGCTCTCACCGTCTCCTCTCATGAACTTCTCGAAGAAGTCGTCGAAATCCTTCGGAGTCTCCAACATGTTGGCGAGTTTGTGGAAGTGGTAGTAGGACACGAGGACGTCTTTGGGGTTTCTCGCCACGTAGATCACCTGAAGATGTCAAACAGCAGCAGGGCATCAGCGTTGTACATGCAGAAGCTCCATCCTGTTGTTCACTGACTTTTAAAGCAGAAGTAAGCGATCCGGTCGTTTTGGCTAATGCTGCGTTCCAGGCAGGCTTTTGAAACCGTAAATTACAGCTTCAAGTCACGACTTACGACTTTGTAGCGTTCCAGGCAACCCACTCGTGTTTTTCCGAGCTGTTTTACCTGTGAAAGTCACTATAACAGCCACTCGTAACTTCCGACCTGTGAAGTCGTACCAGATCGAACTGGTACGACTTCACAGGTTGAAAAAACACGAGTTACGGGCTGCCTTGAACGCACCATAACATCTTGTCAGCCGATGGAGTTAGCAGCCCCCGCCCTCGACCCTACGTCACCACATTCAGGCGCATCCCTTGGCTGCACACACAGCCCTTCATGCCGTTCTCTCTCCTCATTGGATAAAAATTGTAGGATACGAGAAATGTTTTCTCCTCGGCTCAGAGCAGAGCAGAGTGACTGACAGACCCGTGTTTCAGTCCAAACACTCTATGTAAGTGATTGCTGTCGGAAGAGAGAACTATTTAAGACTTATATTAACACAAAAATATCGCTTACTTCTGCTTTAACTGAACTCCTACAGATCTAAGTAACGCTGTGTTTGTGCTTCAATCCTTCTGGGGGTCTGATCCGATAGCGGCCGCTCAGTGTTAATGAGGTGATTTGGGCGTGCACCGTTTCCTGCAGCTACAGGGCAGGAAGTCACAAGACCAACAACAACAACAAACACGAGGGAGCGGGACAAAAGGATAAAGAGAGAGCGAGACAACAAAGTGAACGTCCGGGGGGTTCGTGTTGTGTTGTGGCTGGAGCAGCAGGGTCGAGCTGGAACAGAAAAACACTGATCCAGGACCAGCGCAGCGGCTAAACTCACTGTTGACTAAATCTCCACTGTGCACGACACAACAGAGAGGCCGTTTCGGGTGTAACTTCACCTGTGGGACAGATGTTTCACACAGATTTTTCTGTTGTTTAGCCTTAACATTTAGTTTTAAATGTAAAAAAAAAAAAGGAGGAGTACTCAGAGCCCCAAAGTAATCTGTTGTCACTACAATTTTTAATTTGTCGTGACCTGATGTAGGCACTGCATCAATCAGTCAGTCGATGGTGCATGAAAAATGTTATGCCAGATGTTGCAGCAACCATGTATTATATTAATAACACTTTTGGTAACACTTTATAGTAAGTACACACACACTATTAGTTAAGCATTAATAAATACTGAATTCTTCATTTATAATGCATGAATACTCATTACTATGTAGTTTATAATACAGTTAGTGCTTATCAATGAAGAGTAAAACATTTTTAACTGTGTTTATAAACTACATACTAATGAGTATTCATGTGTTATAAATTATGAATTCAGTATTTAATGCTTAACTAATGCTTATAAAGTGTTACCACACTTTTAACTGTTTATTTAATCTCTCAATGTTTATCTTTTCCTTTCTATACTCACTTTTGAGTTTTGGTATTCTGTTCACATAAAAAGTATTTACTATGATGAAATAAGAAATGCTTGGTTCAGCTGTTTCTGACTCAGAATACCCTGTAGTTGTTCATTCATGTCACTTACAGTATCCCAAAATAGCCTAAATTATCGTACTGTCACCCTCCTTTGGGATTTGTATGGTAGCAACAGATTCTTACCCTAGAGAGAGGAGATAAAAATACACTAATGTCTGTGCAAGTTCTCATTTGTCCAGGTCAAAGGCTTCTCTAGGCAGCTGAATCAAGTCAACTGGACTTATACGAACTGATGAAGCCACTTGGATAAGGAGCGAAACTAAGTCCAGTTGCCTAGAGACTACACACACTAAGATGTTGTTTCCATCTTCTCAAGGCTCAACGCTTTAGATAAAACACTGTAAACATGATGCAACAACAAGTACAAAGCTTCATTGTGTCTTTCTTGCAGAGCTGACCTTTCCCCGCTGGTTCAGAGCCGAGGGCATGAACCGATGGGGCAGGTGGGTGACCCTCAGTCTGGGCGACGGGGCGCTGACGAACGCCTGTCTGTTGCCGGTCACCTCGATCCAGGGGACGAGGTCGGCGTTGGAGAACTTGTTGTGCTTGTTGATGGCCGCCACATCTCCTTTCTGCTCCAGGAGAAGAAGGATCTGCTGCATCCAGATGGTTCCTGGTGGACGGAGAGAGGAGACAGACAAGACTCATTTAGGGCTGGGAATCTTTTACTATCTCACGATTCGATTCGATTTGGTTCTGAGTTTTGGGGCTACAATTTGATTCAAAACGATTTGATTCCTAATGATTTCTGCTTCAGTCTATCGGTGTGCAAAATGATCCTCATGATCTACTCCAGTCTGCTTTGCAAGACAGAATGACTCAAGTGTCTTTTTCACATTTATTGAGTTTTAAACATTTATCCATGCTTAGATGGAATTGTTGAAACTGTTGCATAAAAGCAATATCACATATTGCTTAAAGGTGTACAGAAAAGAAAACTGAATTTGAGCCCACTCTGGATCATAAAATTAATGTGATAACTCATCTTTCAGACGATGTAGGCCAAACTTTGTGCAAAATTCTATTTTTGAGTAAATCCGGGATGAAAGTGTGTATTTTTTTTTTCACATTGGATAATGCAGGCGCACGGATTATGCGTCAGCCTGTACACGATTCATCAGCCACTGATATTGGATCCGTAATCCGTCATTCAAACGTCTGAGACACACACACACACACGGAGCTCGGTCTCGCCCCAAGCTTTGAATATCCCGCCCGCTCGATAACGACCAATCAAATTCGTTTTCCTTACTCGGGTAAACTTGTGCTGCAGCTCGTGACAACTCGGCGCGACAAGCAGGACAAACGGCCATTTCTGTACACCTTTAAAGCAGAAGTAAGCGATCCGGTCGTTTTGGCTAACTTCCTGTCAGCCGATGGAGTTAGCAGTACCCGCCCTCGTCCCTACGTCACCACATTCACGCGCATCCCTTGGCTGCACACACAGAGAGGACCGCCCCTTTATGCCGTTCTCTCTCCTCATTGGATAAAGGTTGTAGGATACAAGGAAAGTTTTCTCCTCGGCTTACAGCAGAGCAGAGTGACTGACAGACCCGTGTTTCAGACCAAACACTCTATGTAAGTGATTGCTGTCGGAAGATATAACTATTTAAGACTTATATTAACACAAATATTCCGCTTACTTCTGCTTTAAACATGCTGCCTTTTAAATTCTAAGGAAATGGAGGCCGACAGCCAGCAGAGTTGTTTCATTTTTTTTTTTTTTTTTTAATTGATTGTGGGACATTTTATATCGATTCTGAATCGTGTTAAATGAGAATTGCGATTCTTATGTGAATCGATTTTTTGGCACACCCCTAATATCCAGTCTCTCTGTGTGTGTTTACAATGGCAGCAATTAGGTCAGGCCCGGTTTCTCTTGGAGTCGTTTCACAATACTCGTGTGGCTGATGTTCGACTCCCTGTCCCCTGCAGGAATCAGTTGGTCACACACACAAGAGCAGCACATTCATTTAGAAATGCTGAACATACTAATCAGGCATGAGCGAACTAAGCACCTGCTTGGGGCCCCGTGACTATTGGTGGGGCCCCAAAAAGGCAAGAAACTTTTTTTAAATTGTAGTGCGTAACTTTAGAGAAACACTGCGTGAATACAAAAAACGTATTAAATTATTGTTGCATTTCAAATTGTTGTTGCGCTTTTCTGTTGCAGTATGTTTAAAACCCAAAATTTTTTTAAAAGCAGATGATGTGTTTACAGTAAATGCATTGTCTGTTGGTTTATTTTGTTACTTTTAGTCGACCTAGGTGAGATTCAGTATCTCTTTTGTTTCATTGGTACAGTCGAGAGCTATCTATCTTTTTTTGTCTATCTGTCACTGCACTGTCTGTCTGTCTGTCTATCTATCTATCTATCTATCTGTCTGTCTGTCTGTCTGTCTGTCTGTCTGTCTATCTGTCTGTCTGTCTGTCTATCTATCTATCTATCTATCTATCTATCTATCTATCTATCTATCTATCTATCTGTACTATATCAATTTGAAGATTAAATGTAAACCCCGCAGGCTGCACTTTTTAGCTGAATTTGGTGCCATTTCAGAATAAAAACCATAGATGGGTAAAAACCTGCCAGGATATGATGATTCGTAACGATAGAGTAATAAAATGAAATAGTATTATTGGCAGTAATAGAGGGCACCAAAATAAAGATTTAGCTTAGGGCCCCATGGAGGCTTGGGCCAGCCTTGTGTTTCACAATACTCGTGTGGCTGATGGTTCGACTCCATGTCCTCTGCAGGAATCAGTTGGTCACACACAGAAGAGCAGCACATTCATTCAGATTTCATGGTGCTCAGAGGTTTATTACAAACTGTGGAGCTCTAACGCATCATTGTGTCTTATACAGTAAAGTAAACTGGCCATCTTTATATGTGCGCCGGCTCGGCCATTGGTATATGTGCTGATCTACAAGGCTTGAGATGATTCCATCTTATTTACAGTATCATCCCTTTTAATCTTGAATAATAGGGCATTTTAGGTCATTTTACTGTTCCTATAGAGGTCAGAACAGAAATGGGGAAGAAAGCTTTTAGATTTTCTGCTCCGAGTACATGGAACATTTTGCAGTCAGAGCTCAAACTCCAAAGTCTGGTTGGTATCTCTGAATGAATTCAAGTCCACGATAAATTCCATTACATCCAGGCTTCAGGAGTGCAAATGTTTTATTTGAGTGCAAATGTTTGACTAATCTTGTAGTCCTTTTACGTAACTAATTTTGAAAATTCAATTATTATATAGTTATTATATAATTATTTGGCAGGGGGGAGGCCATGGCTGTGGATCCCCTGCCCATTAACCCATCAATCAGCCAATCATATCTATTACATCCGGTTTTGCCTGTTCACCTGCTGGCTTTAATCAACATCCCTTGTTCTTTTTTTTTTTAGTTTTTTTTTGTATGTTTTTACTTTAACTTGTATTATGAGTATTTTAAACTATTTATTGCACTCTAGTCCGTACTTTCTCTTTTTCTCTTTTCTTTCTTGGATATGTGTGCCATTGTTGCTCCTGTAGTGTACAGTATTTTGAATTTTTGAATTTATTAAAGGATAGCTCCTTGAGATGTAGCATCTTATTTTCAAGGGGGTCCCTGAACAAACATATACATAGAACACACAACATCAACAATACACTACATTACATTGTAGACATACATAACATGACAATACAACAAATACAGACATTTTGCTCACACACTCCCACATACCACCCCTACCCCCATAAATTTAACAGAATAGAAATATTAAATAACACAGTAGTATGTATTGTGTATGTATGTATTACAAGTACAAAGCAGCTGATACGACGCCACTTGCCCAAGACAAATTTCCCTTCCAGGACAAATAAAGTTTATTTGATTTTTTAATTGATTTTTTTTGTTATCTATTTGTTTTTTTGTTGTTAATGCGACGATGTGTTGAAACTGCCATTCTTGGCCAGGTCTCTCTCTTTACAAAAGAGATCTTGTATCTCAATGGGACAAACCTGGTTAAATAAAGGTTATAATAATGATAATAATAATAATAAGAAATGCTGAACATACTAATCAGCAGTGGCCTTAAGTTCTCTCCCACTGCGTGACACTGGATACAGCAGCGTGTGTGTGTGTTTGTGTGATGGAGCCTGGAGCCTCCTTGCTGTGTGTTTATGTGTGTTTATGTGTGTATATGAGTGTTTGAGTGTGTAGTATATGTGTGTGTGTGCGCAGCGCCACTCCTCCACCTCCACCTCTGTGCTCCTTGCTCCTCTCTCTACTCACCTGACTTCGGGTAAGTGACGACAAACACGTCAGAGTCTCGGATCTCCAGGTCGTGGATCTGGTCCACGTCCTGCGGGTCGTGGGTCCCGCTGATCAGCTTGAAGCCTCGGTGCGGCACCAGCTGGTGGTTGTTGTTGTCGGTCGTCGTGGCGCCGTTTAATCCATCCATAATGATGATGATGATGATAATAATAATAACTGGAGCACAACAACACAAGCACAGGTGTGTTTTCTTTACCTGTCGTATATCTACTCAGCTCAGCGTCACACCGACACGCTGTGTTTACATTAGGCTCCGCTCGCCAGCAGAAACAGCAAAAACCCTGTTGTTATTAACTCTATGGAGTCATTCAGCTGCAGAAAGGAGTTGCTCTGCTCTTCTTATAACTAATGATCTGAAATGCGTCCGCGCGCTCTTCCTACCTGCTGCGCTCGAGCCTCTGGCCGCGCGGTGCGTCTGCGTCTGACTGACTGACTGACTGACACTAGCAGCAGCAGGAAACACCTTATATGAACCCAGATCAGTGGCAGAGGAGCGAGCTGCGGGGGCCGGAGGAGCCACACAGCAGGTCCCTCCTCTTTTCAGCCGCGGCGCGAGGACAGGAGAGGAGGAGAGGAGGACAGGAGAGGAGGAGATGCGCGAGGAGGACTCGATCGGAGCGCGCGTTTTTACGCACTGGGAAGAAAAAGAAAAAAGTGCAGCAACAGCAGCAGCAGCAGCTCAGAGCAGCAGCGCGCCCTCGCTCAACTCAGCCTGAGCAGGGATGACAGAGGAGAGGAGGAAAGGAAGGAAGAAGGGAAGGAGGGAAGGAAGGAAGGAGGGAAGGAAGGAAGCGGCGCAGTGGGTCAATTGATAAGAGAAGAAAAAGAAGAAGATGAAGAACCACAGGAGTCCGATACAGGAAAAAGCCCCAAACCGCTTATGCAACATAAAAAAAAAACAAAACAAGGTTCTGGATGTTGCATAAGCAGCATTTTAGAGAGAGAGAGCGGTATGCAGAACACACACACACACACACACACACACACACACTGAGCAGCAGCAGAACAGACCGTCCAGAGGCTGAACCCCTGAACCGGTTCACCTCACATGAACCAGAGCCTCCAACTATACTCGGGATTCGAGCCTGGCCCCGCCCCGCGCTGCTCTGTACAGCTGGACATCCACCACCGAGTCCACCACCACCGCGGGGCCTCGGAGGAGCTGGTTTCACCTCAGATAACACGGGATCTTACATTTCCCATAACACTTTACAATAAGGGTCCCTTAACGTTAGTTAGTACATTATCAAGCATTACTATATAAACTAATGTGTTAATTAATGCTGAGTAATGCATACATAATGATAACTAATTACATTATTCAACTTTTTAATTTATTAACTAGCTTTGAGTAGTAAACATTAATTAACTGCTTACTAATAGGCTACATGAATTAATGTGTTTCCTAATCCTAAGTAGGCTAATACATAATAATGATTGTTAATATATAGGTAAACAGTTAATTAATGCTTAATAATGTACTAACTAACGTTAATTAAGGGACCCTTATTGTAAAGTGTTACCGACTTTTGATTGTTATTCATATTTTAGACGTTTTTGTCCAAAGCTTGTGACACATTGTGGTAGGCCTATATATTATCCTCAACTTAAGGTTAGTTCAGGTCAATTCAAATCTGAAGGACGACAGCAGGAACTTCATTTGTGATGTGTGAGTGACAGTTTATATTTAAACAGAATAAATATGAATAAATGCAGATCATACAAGAGAGAAAGGCACACATACATTTACAGCATATCTAAAGATGTTTGGATTAGGTGTTTAGTAGTCTAATAGATGAGATAATGAGTGATTCTTTTGGAATGTGTTCCTTGTCATTTATCCTTTTTCTGTGGGTCATGAAGACATATATTCAGGAAAGCTTTCTGCTAAATTTTAGTACACTTTTCATTGTCTTTTCTTAACTTGTGTCCCTTTTTAAATTAAGTTTGTACTGTAGCATTTTGAGATTGCTTAAATGTAAAGTGCATTACAAATAAAATGATTAAAATGTATTATTATGGTTTTTGGGGATACTTAATACCTTATCTATGTTTAAGTTAGCCTGGTCAAGAGGTTAAATGTCAGAAGGTATAGGTTAGATTCTGTTTTTACATCTTGGTTTGACTACAGTTCATCCTTCTGTTGGAGAAGGTGGAGTTTTTGGAGAATTAGAAAGCGTATATAAGACACTGTTCTTTTTCTTGTACTAAACTTTACTTTTTGTATGAAAAGAAAAGACATGTTGGCGGTGATCACTTCTTTTCATCAACTTCATGTTTTCAGTAGATAAGGCTTGTTAGTGTCTTTAATTATAGTGTTAAAGTTAATTTTTGAAAGCCCTGTCTCTGTCCAAGCAGCAGTCAGTAAAACACAAATGCTTCAGTGTTGAGGCACATCTGGCAGCAGGGTCAGCTTCGCACATCTGGACTGTGGGAGAGTGAGAAGGGGGGGGGGGGGGAGGGGGGGGGGCAACAGTTTATGTTGGGACCACGTACAGCACAGATCAGTTCCTGGACGGACTGCAGGTCCACAAACCTCCTCCATGGGGGTTTGTTGTGTGTTCAGATCCACAGCTGCTGTTGCTGCTGCTGCTGTGAACGGGACACACACACACACACACACATATAGATACATACACACTCATCCCACGACTGCAGCATTAATCAATACTGACAGAGATAATCACAAGTTATCAATCAGTTCCACCTAAACATGCACATGTGGCTTCTTTATCTTTATCTGCATTGTGGTGACGACTCTACAGCCCAGCCTCAGACTCACATGAACTGTTGTAATGTGACATTTTAAAATCTATCGGGAAGCTGATACGTGACTTTTTCACATTTATATTCATGATCTAATGTGAGAAAAATGATCATTGAACGCAGCCCTGATGATGACGATGACGATGCTGCTGCTGCTGCTGCTGATGATGGATGGTTTTATGTGGAAACTCAGCCCAGAGATGAACATCTGACAACAGACACACTCATTAAACATGTGATCTGTGCAGCCAAAGCAGCTGAAAGAGCCTCCTCATTTTTGAAACAACGGATAATAATAATAATCCTCCATGAAGCTCCTGGAGGAGTCGACGTCCTCACAGAGCCGCCGCCGCTGACGGAAACGACCCCGGTGAGTGACGACGTTGCCGAAAACCAGAGCAGATCAATCACTGACGCAAGTGTTGAAAGCAAAATATTTTTATTTCAAACATACAAAGGAAAACGTTTAATAAAATTTGAGGTAAATCAGATGTTCACAGTGAATAAAAGAAAATTAAAAACAGTGTGTTTCTGTTTCACGGGATCCTCTCGGCACACAACGTCCTGGAGTTCAAGATGCGTCTCTGGAAGAACAAACGCACACATCAACGGGATTTATTACTCATCCAAACTTTAAATTTAAATTCTAGGCCCAGTTGTTCAAAGGTAATCCGATCGGATTTTGGATAATGGATTGGATCAAATCTTGAAAATGGGTTGTTCAAAACCAAAAACCGATTCTGAGATCGGATTAGATCACGTGATCCAGTCTTGGTTTTCATCTGGATCAAAGATTCAGTTTGTGTTGTTCTAAACTTTTTATTAGGATCGGGAAACTTTGATCCTAAAAAAAACAACAACAGGATTATTCTGATCCCAGCAGTCTGGTGGATTTCAGGAACAAAATGTGCTTTAAATTAAATTCAAACTGGTCAAATAAACAATATTCATAATGTCGTATATATACATTTATTGATTTATATTTTACACCTACAGTAATTTTCAAACCATAACAGTGATTAGTAAATAAAGTTACCTTTGAATATTCTACAACTGAAAAACTTTTCCCCAAAACTGAATTTAATGAAATTTGAAGTTTGAATTTTGAAATTTAAAGTTTGAATTTAAAACACATGGGGAAATATTCACAATTTCACTAATGTACTTACTGTATATTTGCTTTTATTTATTTACTTTAACAGCCCAACCAGAAGGGGTCTGGCTGTTTAAAAGACATTGAAGAAACAGCACAAAAAACAATACATACTGAGTGACCCAATGCTGCTGTTCTACCTGTTGTTTACAGACCAATCAGCCTTCATTGTGATGCACAGTCCCATCTAGAGCCTCTAAATAACACATTATCTGCCGCAAAACTCGTTCATTTCAAACTATATTAGGTTGGGTAACACCTGTATGTGAAGGTGGTGTTGATGTGGAAGAAAACTATGAAAAAAAGTTGAAAGGAGAGAGAAGAAGGTGTTGAGAGGGAGGATGGGCAGATTAGGTTCAGCCCAGCATGTTCCTCAGCCCAATATTTTGTTATGATACGCTAGTGCTATTCCCCTCTGAGTCAGGTTAGCTGTTATCAACATCCGGGGTCTGTAGGTTGACCTACTGACCTCTGACCTGGATGATGTCATCTCCGACTGCGGTGCGACGGCTTGTTGCTACCGGTAATGCTTCGTTTCTTCGTGTTTCCGACTTGTCAGAACAAAATGAGCAGCTGGATGAAGTTCAGCTTCCACAGGCTTCCTCTCCTCAACCTGGACTCACTAAAGCTCCGGCTAGTTGAGATAAAAATGGACCCGAATGCCGAAGCGGAATGATTATTATCAGAATGAGCCGGGCGGCGCTCAGAGATGACATCATCCAGGTCAGAGGTCAGTAGGTCAACCTACAGACCCCGGATGTTGATAGCAGCTAACCCCGGACTCAGAGGGGAATAGCACTAGCGTAGCATAACTAAATATTGGTGAAATGAACGAGTTTCACGGCGGATAATGTGTTATTTAGAGGCTGCATCGCGCTGCCCTGTGTACTCGCATTATACGGATATACGCGGCTCTCTGCTGGAGCTCATTTCGCTGGAACGACTTGTAATGACACCAAAGTTATCTGGGTGAGTAAATGATCGTATTTTATGCTAGAAATAAGGTCCAGATTGTAAAAAAAACGGTAATTATCCTTTAAGATGGATTACGTGATCCTGATAGCAAAAAAAGGGGATTTCAAAATCCGGATGATTTTTATCCAGATTACACCTTTAGAACATCTGGGCCTCACCTGTTTCTCCTCGGCCGTCAGCGCCCCCTGCACCGACACCACCTGGTACTGTCGGTGCTTCAGGCCGCCGGGGAACTTCCTGAGGTGTCGCACGGCGGCGGCGACGGTGTCTCGGCTCAGCAGCTTCCTGGTCTCCGACGGCGACGAGCCGGGGTCCAGAACCAGGAGGCACAAGGTCCCGTTCTTCCTCTGCTCCAGGCCGACGACGGAGCGACTGTGACCTGCAGCAGGAGGAGGAGGGGAGAGGAGGAGACAAAAGAGGAGACGAGACAAGAGAGGAGAGGAGAGGAGACAAAAGAGGAGAGGAAAAGAAAGAGGAGAGGAGATGAGAGAGATGAGAGGAGAGGAGAGGAGGAGAGAGGGGGAGAGAAGACAAGAGGAGTGGAAAGAGATGAGGAGAAAGGGGAGATGAAAGAGAGATGAGAGGAGAGGAGAAGGGAGGAAAGAGAGGAGAAGAGAAGAGAGGAGAGGAAAGAGAGGAGGAGAAAGGGGAGACGAAAGAGAGTGATGAGAGGAGAAGAGAAGGGAGGAAAGAGAGGAGAAGGGGAGAGAGGAGAGGAGATGAAAGAGGAGAGACGAAAGAGGAGAGGAGAGGGGGAGAGAGGAGAGGAGAGGAGAGGAGAGGAGAGGAGGGAGTGAAGAGAGGAGAGGAAGAGAGGAGAGGAGAGGAAAGAGGAGAGCAGAAGAGAGGAGGAGAGAGTGGGAGATAGGAGAGGAAACAAAAGAGGAGAGGAGAGGAGTAGAAAGGAAAGTGAGGGAGGAGACGAAAGAGGAGAGGAGACAAAAGAGGAGAGGAGAGGAGAGGAAAGGAAAGTGAGGGAGGAGACGAAAGAGGAGAGGAAAGATAGCAGCGAGGAAGAGAGGAGAGGAGAGGTGGAAGGGGGAAGGGGGAGAGATGAGAGGAGAGGAGAAGGGAGGAAATAGAGGAGAAGGGGAGAGAGGAGAGGAGAGGAAAGAGAGGAGACGAAAGAGGAGAGGAGAGGAGAGAAGAGGAGACAAAAGAGGAGAGGAGAGTGGAGATAGGAGAGGAGAGGAGAGGAGAGGAGAGGAGAGGAGAGGTGAGGAGAGGAGAGGAGAGGAAAGGAAAGTGAGGGAGGAGACGAAAGAGGAGAGGAGAGTGGAGATAGGAGAGGAGAGAAAAGAGGAGAGGAGAGGGGGAGAGAGGAGAGGAGAGGAGAGGAGAGGAGAGGAGAGGAGAGGAGAGGAGAGGAGAGGAAAGGAAAGTGAGGGAGGAGACGAAAGAGGAGAGGAGAGTGGAGATAGGAGAGGAGAGAAAAGAGGAGTAGAGAGGAGAGAGGAGAGGAGAGGAGAGGAGAGGAGAGGAGAGGAGAGGAGAGGAAAGGAAAGTGAGGGAGGAGACGAAAGAGGAGAGGAAAGATAGCAGCGAGGAAGAGAGGAGAGGAGAGGTGGAAGGGGGGAAAGGGGGAGAGATGAGAGGAGAGGCGAGGAAAGAGAGGAGACGAAAGAGGAGAGGAGAAGAGAGGAGGAGAGAGTGGGAGATAGGAGAGGAGACAAAAGAGGAGAGGAGAGGAGAGAAGAGGGGAGAGGAGAGGGGAGGAGAAACCATGTGGCTGTGAACTAGGTGGTGGTTCTGGTTCAGGTTGTGACCTTGTCAGATGTGTTTAAATGTGGAGGGAACAGAACACACACACACACACACACACACACACACACACACACACACACACACACACACACACACCACACACACACACCACACACACACACACACACACACACACCACACACACACACACACACACACACACACCACACACACACACACACACACACACACACACAGAAACTCTGCGGAGCAGCTGAGCCTGTTCAACATGACGGAGCGTTAACGACTCTGCTGAGTCATGACACGTCGTCGCCGTCGTTCTTCCGGCGTCATGGAAAAACAAACAAATAAATAAATCTTTCCTCAATGTGGATATGAACACACACACACGCACAAACAGACACACACACACACACACTTTGTCTCTGCACATTTCACACATTCGATTGATCCTTGGACGGCGTTTAATCAAGTTTGTTCCATCACTTCCTGGGAAGCAAAGGATCGTTTATAAAGAAAAGTCACAACAGTCAACATGAGTTTATAATTAACAGCAGGACACACACACACACACACACACAAACACACTCGTGCTCTGGTCAGTGTGTTAACATCTTGCCGTATCTTTATTCTATTCCTTTTTATAAAACGGAAAGGTGGGCGTCTGATTGAACTGTGGTATAATGAGCATATACCACAGCTACTATTCTAAAATCACAGGTAGGCTAAATGTCATTTTGAAAAAGATGAGCTGATGCTTTTGAATTATTCTTTGCATAGTGTTTTTTTTTTCAATAAAGCTTTATTTTTTTGAGCTACGTCTGTTTTGTTATGTCTCACCTCCTTGGTCAAAGCCACTCAACTTTGGTTTGATTTGGTGTGAATAATAATTAAAAATGAAATGAAAATTAAAATGTTTTAAAAACAGAGTTATCTGCTTTTGTAAATTAACTCTTCATATGTGTATTTATAGTATATGCATTTTTTTTATCATATCTTTTGCACTAGAATATTTTAATTAATTCTATTTTATTTTATTTTATTTAAATTTGTATTGTATTCTAATTTTTTTTGCATCCGACACCAAGACAAGTTCCTCGTGCTGTAAACTGACCTTTACTGCTCTTGGTAATAAAACAGTTCAGAGACGACCCGAGCAGCTGATCGTCATGATAAAAGTGTCTGACTGAAGATCGAGCATCCCACCACCACCGCTGCCGCCGCCGTCCTCGCAGATGTGCAACCCACACAAACACACACATACACACACACAAACATAAACATAACAGTGAAACATGTGCAGGCCTCAGTCAGTGACACTGTTTACATGCACCGAAATAACCCAACAGGTCGGTCAGTGTGTAAACAGGAAACCTGAACCCTCTGTTATCAGGTGAAGACCTGATTACCTGCCTTTAAAAATGTTTCCTCGCTATCTGAGAGTGAGATTTAAAAGAATCTGTTCTCTGGAGAGCAGCCAGAGCAGAGCGGAGCAGAGCAGAGCAGATCGCTATCTGACTAGGAAATGTGCAGCAGGATTGTTCAGTTTCACTTTTACATATATAATGCTTTATTTTTATGCTTCGAACTGAAGCAGCAGAGAGAGTTGAGGTTTCAACAGTGGCCGTGCTGGATCTGTTACTGAAAGGCAAGCGAAGGGAGAGCCAAGAAATGCAAAATACTACAAGCAACAGCGATTAAATGCATCACACTTAAGAAAGGCAAATATAAACTTTAAAGGGATAGCTCAACATTTTGGCAAATTGGCCCATTGCCATAATCCCTATAGTTTTAGCAGTAGGTTTGTTTGTCACAACTTGTCCACCAGAGCGTTTTGGGGTTGTTGGATTGTGTATTTGATGAGTTTGATGAGGGAAATCCCATTAGCCTCCGTAGCGTAGCTCTGAGCAGCTCGCCGCTCTGCTCCGCCGATCTACAAATAGCTTGCACCGACAATTTAAGGTAACGAACCTACTGCTAAAACTATAGGGATTATGGCAATGGGCCAATTTGTGAAAATGTTGAGCTATCCCTTTAAGTTCCAGCCTATTGACTTTTCAGTCATCACCATCACATATCAATCTATCCTTTAACTCCTTTTTAAAAGCAAACTGGATTGATTTTATACTCATTTTGTCATCTGTGTTATGTGTGGTTGTATATTTCAAGCCATAGCTGAAGACAAATTCCCATTTTATGTAAGTTTGATGGACAATAGTCTAAGTCTATAGTGTAAATATTTATTATTATTGTAAAAAATCAACTCAGTGTCTGTTTCTATGTTGTGTGTGATGATGACTGAATAAAAAAAAACTACTACTAAAGGCCGATCCCCGAGAAAATAATGGAAATATATCAACGTTACTCCCTGAGACATATTTATTAATAAAGAAACCCATGCATACGATCTGTATTATTGATCTAATACTTTTTTTATTTCTAAGTATTTCACGTTTCTATCTGTTATTATTGTTTCTGGTCATTGTGTTGTGTCCTACTTGTTGTTTTGTCCTTGTTTGTATTGAAAATCTGACGAAACACCAGATAACATGATGACTATGACGATGTATGTGTGATTATGTCATGAAACTGATCCTACATTTCCCATAATGCAACTGATCGAGGTCTCCTGTGACATGACCCAAGGTTGAGGACGGACTGAACCAAAAGTTTGTTACAGTTTGAGCTAAAAATGATGTGTGGTCGTCAGAGGAGGGGGGAGAGAGAGGGGAGAGAGACCTCCAGCTGTGATGGCGTTACTTAGCAACAGTCCAGCTGTGGAGCGATTTGTGTTGACAAGGCCAGATGAATAACGAAATAAACAAACAGTTCATAAATAACCTGCTGTTGTTGTTGCTACAGCATGTGAACTAAAAATGGAGCTGTTGTATAAAAGCGACAACACACTGGACAGGGCGATGCTGATGTGGATATCACAACATCTGGATGTGATTTAAAGGGATAGTTCAACATATTGGCAAATTGGCCCATTGCCATAATCCCTATAGTCATAGCAGTAGGTTCGTTACCTTTAATTGTCGGTGCAAGCTATTTTTAGAACGGCGGAGCAGAGCCACGAGCTGCTCAGAGCTACGCTACGGAGGCTCATGGGATTTCTTGGTTTCCCTCATCAAACTCATCAAGTACACAATCCAACAACTCCAAAACGCTCTGGTGGACAAGTTGTGACCTGCACATTCACCACGCTATGAGATAATAACAGAATGTTACCAGACAGAGTTGTTTTAGAGGTAAATTCATGCAAAACCGCTGATGCGCGTTGCCTTCAGGGGCAGTTTTTCATCAAGCAGTCTCTGCATTTACCTCTAAAACAACTCTGTCTGGTAATGTTCTGTTATTATCTCATAGCGTGGTGAATGTGCAGGTCACAACTTGTCCACCAGAGCGTTTTGGAGTTGTTGGATTGTGTATTTGATGAGTTTGATGAGGGAAACCAAGAAATCCCATTAGCCTCCGTAGCGTAGCTCTGAGCAGCTCGCGGCTCTGCTCCGCCGTTCTAAAAATAGCTTGCACCGACAATTAAAGGTAACGAACCTACTGCTGTGACTATAGGGATTATGGCAATGGGCCAATTTGCCAAAAATGTTGAACTATCCCTTTAACTTCAGCACTGTTCTTCTCACTAATGTTCCCTGTAGGAGAGAGAACATCTGTTTACCTTGGTGCTGCAGGTAGAGCGGGGGCAGGCCGGTCTGGACCAGCCGGGGCGGCAGCCGGCCGCTCCGGCTGCACTGACTGAAGTACTGCTTCACCCAGTCAAAGAGGCGCGGGTGGGTGTCGCTCGGACCCGTCGGCCGGTGGAAGTCGACGATTCGTGCGCTGGAAAAACAAAAAAGTTTGGGTCACAAAGAGTTAAAAAAAAAAAAAAAAAAGGGAGCAAAGGGTGAGAGTGCGAGTCTGGGTGTGAGGATGACTCAGCACCTTTATCCTCCAAGATATGAAGCTGATGCACTGACCTCAGCTCAGATTTCAGAGGGACGACTCATCAGTTTCACCTCAGGACACTTAGGCTGTAGATTTAGAGCTGAGTCGTCCTGTTGACAGCAGCTTTTGTGGACGGACGTACAGTCAGTGACCACAGTTCACTCATCTCGTCTCTGCTGAGGAGCAGGACAGTCTGACCAACTAAAACTGCCGAGTAATGCTGCTGCGGATTGTACGGATCAGTTAAGAACAAAACTATTATTGTAATGCAAACTTTAGATCTTGATATCATGATCAACAACTGCTCATTTCTCAGATTTTATGTCTTTAAAATCAGTCTGTCTGCTGACGTTTAGACGTTCAGCTCCTCGTGTTGAAGGTGAAGCTCGTGAACACGCTGCTGCTCTGATTCAGGAACACATGACTTTATATTTTTTCGACAGTAAATGAGCGGCTTTATCCAACATACAGTGGAGTACATTGATTCCCCCCCGAGGAAACAATAAATATGATGTATTTTCCTTGAGTTGAGGTATCTGAGGTATCTGGGTTTCTGTAAATGTCAGTGTGTAACAACATGACACAGCAGAAAAAGCATTTCTGATAATCAGTTTGAAAGCGGAAAAGTTTTTTCTTGCACAAAGTATGTGGGACTAGTTAGATACTGAAAAACATCAGAAGTAGTCAGAATAATGAAGATTTAAAAAACAGAAAAACTTATATCAACCAGAAATATGAAAAGTAATGAATGAATATGAAAACAAAATCCAAAATAGAAAATGCATTTCCTGAAGAAAATGTGTGTGAAAGTTGAATTAGCTGAAGAAGTTGCTGAAGCGACGCTAAAAATAAAACTTAACTTAAAGCTGAGAGATAATGAAGCGCTTTAAAAAGGCTAAAAACAGTGGAAAAGTCAAAATACAAGAGGAAAATGTTGAAAATCCTGCATGTTTAAATGTTCGAAGGGTTGAGGTCAGTAACGCAGCTGAAGCACGACTCATTTTTGTGGATATTTTAGTGTCCAAGCTTCTAAAAAAATGTTTATTTTCTATTTTCCTCCTAAATTCCTATATAAAAAAAATGTAATCATTTAGTTTACACAGCAGCAAACCTATGTTGAATGTCAATGTATTATATTTTTTTGCTGCTTAAAACTCAAATAAAGAAATGGTGAAAACAATAATAGATGATATATCATTCCACCTTTTACTCCACTTCCACTTACAAAACAATCAGGTTGATGGTCATACTGATTGTAACAGCTGACAGGTGCTGTTATATCCAAGACATAAATCTACTCATCACAGGAAGTGGGTTAAATAAAAAACGACACAATAAACTCAAAGTCCATTTACCACATTGAATCTGGGTCAATGGATCACTAATTAAAAGAAAACAATCATTTCATGCAACTTTGTGTAACTTCTCCTGTTCTCTATTCAGGAAAATCGATTATTTGGTTCAAAAGTATGTTTAAAGTCACCGCGGTAACGCAGTGAGGAAAAAATGGAGCGTTACACTGATGCTGCATTCACGTGCAGTCGGGCAGATGGCCGTCGGTAACAGACAAGATGTCATTTTAGTCACAGAAGTCGAGAGAAAGCCGGTAAAACGTGGGCCAGGTAAACAATACGACATCGCCATGACAACATATTGTCACGTGTATTGTTTTGCCTCGATCCGTCTGCCGTCTGCCCAATTTCACGTGAATGCAGCATGAAAAATACGATTGAGTTGCTTGCGATATAATATACAACCACAACGCTAGATGGGAGTAATTCCTACACAATGACAATGTACCTTTAAGTTAAATGATGAGGTTTAAATGATGAGGACTGCAGGATAGATAAAATTGCCGACTCCACTGAGAACAGATTTAAAGTAGAATTTGTGAGGAGGAGGTTGATTTGCATGAAATGGTTGGAAATAAACCGAACTGATGAAGATAAGTGGAAAAAAATATAAAAATGTAGCAATGTTGAGGTCTACTCACATATTTCAAGAATATTATTGAAACATGTCGATGAAGCAACAGCTGAAGAGGGAAAGTTCTGACCGCAGCAGGGGGTTGAATGTGTGGTCAGACACACAGTCAGGAAAATAAGTATCGAACACGTCATATCACATTTTTCTCAGTAAGTAATGTATATTTCCAACGGGGCTGCTGACATGACATGTTAACCAGGTGTCGGGAACAACCCAAGTAAACCACACCTACAAAATAATCCAAACATACATGTCCATAAATGAAGTTATGTGTAATAAAGTGAATAAGTACTTAAGAAGAAAAGTAGGAGGTGCACGAAATGTATTAAGGAAAAGTGGACACTGCATATGTCAATGTAGTAAAGTCGAGGCCTTTTGGGAGGAAGTTAAGCAAAACAATAGCCGAAAAGGTTATTTAGAAGGTTATTTAGAAAAAAAAAAACCTTTTAATGGATCCTGCCCTTTTCTTTTAGGATTATATCCCAAGAGCCACAACTACACCCAAAGGGCATGAATGTTGATAGATAAGTGCTTTTTGCTTTTTGCTAAAAAAAAAGAAAAAGAAAAGTCAATTGCACTATTAAAGACAAACAGACCAAGTATTACGTTCTGGGCCAGGCAACCTTTCCTCTGGAAAGAATAACATATGAGGGGAGGGAGAGAGGGAGGCAAGAGTTATCTAATAAGGTTTGCTTTGTTTGTAAAAAGATATGGAGCCAACGGATGAAAAAAAAACTGAGCACAAATCAATCAGTGTAAACCTCACGAATGAAACGAAACGAAATGAAAATAAAATAATGAAGGACCTTTAATTTATAATGATTTTGGAAACTTTGAATGTAACTTGTTTTGTCTGAGAGCCTTTTGTTTGTTTCATGTTTTTATGTTTCAATGTAAGATTTTTTGATTCATTAAATCTGATTGTTGCTGTTGTTTTTGGAACCTGCACTGACCTGGATTGTTTCAGATTCAGATTCAGATTCAGATTAAGATATTTTATTCATGTACTTAAGAAAGAAAAATATGTTACACATGAGCAGTTGCAACAGGGAAAGAAGCAAAACGTGCTTATAAATAGGGGACCCAAGTGCAGATTTGTATAGCTGAAACGGCATTATATGTTGTACTGTAGTTCCAACATGTAAAATACCAATAAAGACAAACAAAAAAAGAAAGAAAGAAAAGGAGGAGGTGCAGAAAGGAATGGGAAAACAAGAAAGCAGCTGGAATCTGTCAGTGTTTAGAAAGTAATCCGTGCTTTATTCCTAATTGATGCCTATAAATGGTTTTTTTTTTATCATCACCAAGGTGTCACACAGGAGGAAGCATCTCCTGATGGGTAAAAGTAAAACGCTCTCTCAAGACCTTCACAACCTTATGTTGATAAAAAAACAAAACACTGATGCCATTACAGGTTGTTTCTGTAATGCAGCGTGAAGTGATAAGAACATAATTTTCACCGTGAACAAGCCACGACCAGGAACTTTCTGACAGGAGTGAAAGGAGTCGTCCCAGAGCCGAGGAGCAAACTAAACAAAACAAAGCAAAACAAAACAATGAGTAATGCATTCAACCACCACGGCCTCGGTACACGCCGGCTTAACACACAAGACTGTTGACGAATTCAATACATACATGTACTCTCCCCGTTGTACATTAAACCATCTCAGCACTGATTTAGCAACTTCTTCGGTAACTTGCTTCAGTTACTTTTTCCAATATATCAGAGCAAAGTTCAACATGAAAACAAGAACCAACAACTTAACAACCCCCCCCCAATCTTGTGCAACACTTTCATGCCGGCTTTTATCATCTGTAACAACACTGCACCTGCTCTGGTTGTGATTTGTTTTATTATCGCGTATTTATGTTTATTTCTTTATCTATCCATCATATATTTCTATTTATATCTGAGTCGTCAGCTGCAGCACACACAGTGACAATAAAGTCTATACATCTGTTGATTCTATTGTGTCAAGCGTTCAACTTCAGCTTCAGCTATAAGTTCTGCTTTTCAGCTTCATCTATGGTCAGATTGACACACAAAACACCAACCCACCCAGTTGTAGGAACATACAGTACACACCCAGAGGTCAGTCACAGTCACAGTCACAGAAATACCGAAGTGACCACATGTCATTCGACCTCCTGCTCACAAGTTCAACTCTCCCTGTTGTTCAGCTGTTGCTTCATCCTTCTTCTTCTTTTGTTTCAACAAAGTTTTTTCTGCTGTCAATGGGACATTGTGTAACTTCTCCTGTTCTCTATTCACGAAAATCGATTATTTCGTTCAAAAGTCTGTTTTTCATTAACCAGTAATCGCCCCCCATCAACAAACTGAGGTGTTCCTTTCAGCTCTGAATTAGCCGTTCATATCATTCATATCTATATGGAGCGGGTAAGCTCGGAGCGGAGACACCGGAGCTGTCGGCTCAGGTGGAGGTGGCGTCTGTGAAAAGTCACCGTGGTAACGCAGTGAGGAGGAATGGAGCGTTACACTGATGCTGCATTCACCTGCAGTCGGGCAGACGGCCGTCGTCGGTAACAAACCAGATGTCATTTTAGTCACAGAAGTCGAGAGAAAGCCGGTAAAACGTGGGTCAGGTAAACAATACGACCTCGCCATGACAACATATTGTCACGTGCATTGTTTTGCCTCGTGCTGACGGATCTGTCTGCCGTCTGCCCAATTTCGCGTGAATGCAGCATGAAAAATACGATTGAGTTGCTTGCGATATACAACCGCAATGCTAGATGGGAGTAATTCCTACACGAGGTGGCGTCTGTGAAAAGTCACCGCAGTAACGCAGTGAGGAGGAATGGAGCGTTACACTGATGCTGCATTCACCTGCAGTCGGGCAGACAGCCAGTAAAACGTGGGTCAGGAAAACAATACGACATCGCCATGACAACATATTGTTCTGCCTCGTGCTGACGGACCACTTGTTTACATAGACGCTTGTTTATGCCGTTAGTACAGCGGCTGTCGTCCGTCCGCCATCTGCCCAATTTCACGTGAATGCAGCATGAAAAATACGATTGAGTTGCTTGCGATATACAACCGCACCGCTAGACGGGAGTAATTCCTACACAATGTACCTTTAATGAAGTGCAATAATATCTACACACATCTGCATGAGCAAATGTGTGCGATGGGATCGTGCTACACACCCTGGCACTTTACAATCTTGCACAATAACTCATGTGGTCCTTTAACTGCTGCTCTGAAGTGTTTTTCATGCTCTGCTGTTTTGTTGATGCCTGTTTTTGAATTTCTTTGTAAATCTACTAGAGATGGAGATGAGCAGCGTGACGACAATCTCACATATTTACAAGCCAATAATGATCATTAATATGTATTCAAATAAATAAATAAATAAATCATTCATTCATATAGATTCTGATATTCTAATTTGTCGTCCGTCTGCCGTCTGCCCAATTTCAGGTGAATGCAGCATGAAAAATACGATTGAGTTGCTTGCGATATACAACTGCAACGCTAAGTAATTCCTACACAATATACCTTTAAAAAAAACATACAACTCACCTGATTCCCAGAGAGGTGAGGACGCTGTAGATCTCCGTGGCTCCGATCCAGGCTCGAGTTCCCTGCAGCCGCTGGTTGAAGTGCGACGCGCCCTGAGGGTCCAGCCCCGCGCTCCAGGCCTCCTCGATCAGAGTCTGCACCCGGGGGATGCTGGGCACGGCCTTGTCTGGAGGAGGACGAGGAGGAGAAGGAGGTTTCTCAGTTCTCAGTCTTTAAAAATCTGTTATATTTTCTCACTTTTTCTGAAGCTTTTGGCAAAAAGGTTGTGACGTCGCCCAACCCTCCGTCTGTCCCTCTCTTAGACTTTTTAGTCTCACATTTTTAACTGAATCTCACTCCTTTACTTTTTTACTTCGTTATCTGTTGTTTAATTATTTTACTTACTTTACTCAAAATTCAAAGTGAGCTCATGCACACCTCTAAGAAGTCTTGGCAACAGGTGCGTAAAACTGTAAAACTTGCATAGGGACTTTTACTTCTGGACAGAGGTAAAAGTCCTTATGCAAGTTTTACAGTGTGTGGGGAATCTTTTATCTGTTTTTGACTCATACTTCACTCAAAAACTTGTTAAAACCACATCTATAAATATTTGGGCAGCCATAAATTAAATTTTGGTAAAAAAAGGTAACAAGTGAATCAATCTGAGTGATAAATTTCGCAGTAAAATGTATTTTAAACAACCTGAATATTATACAGTATACAGGTATAGGATGAATAACGATTTCTGTATGATTTTATGTTCCAGTGTGCTAGTGTGGATCTTAATAAATGAATAAATAAAGTTAAGCCCACAGTGAAAAGCTTGGGCGTGTGCTGTGTAGTCTCTTTTTTAAAGCTGCATTTCCATTGATGTTTTTATTCCTGCTGTTTTTCCTGCTCAAGTGTTTCTGCCTTTTGTTGTCAAACCGTGGCGGTGGAGGCAGAGGAACTGATACTCATCTCTACAACAACAACAGTAGTGTCACCAGACCAGATCTCAGAACAAGGACAAGACGTGATGTGCTCTGAGCGCCGTCACACACACACACACACATACACACACACACCCACCCAGCATCACGAGCTGCCACTCACTTATCTAACCAGCTATATTTATCCCGTAGACCCGCATGTTTATGCCTTACGCCTGCGCCTCCCTCTGTTGTCTCGGCTCAAAACTCCACTTCACACTAAAAAGACGACATCTCCTGATCTCTACTCAGAACATCAGCTCCTCATCTCTAAACTGTGGTGGGAGGAGGCGGAGCTGGAGTCAGACGAGGACACATCAGTACACTGTGTTATTATAACGTAGTCCCAGGGTGGGGTTCACCTGGCATTTATCATCAGTAATCATCTTTTTTGATCGGTGGGACACCCACACACACACACACACACACACACACACACACAGATAAAGGATTCAAACTTAGAGGCCTCTCGCTGTGAGCTGACGGTGCTAACCACCGAACCACCGTGACGCCTGTAGGCAGAAAATGACAGATGATTAAACCAGCAGCTTAATCTACACTGTGTTCGCCTCCTGAACCACAACTCAACAAACAGACAAAAAAAAACAAAACAGGAGGCTCATGGGAAAAATTAAACAAACAAAGCTGAAATAACCCAAAATAAAAGTCTCAGCATGTATCTGAAGTTGTTTTTATATGATGCAGGAGACTTGCTGTCGGCTGGTGAACTCATGCAACTCCTTCCAAGGTCTAACAAGGCCACATGTTCCTCATAATAAACTACAACAACAACACTTCACCAACAGTTTTTTTTTTTACCTGAGCTGCACAGAAAACCAGGTGTTTATCTGAACCCAACACATACCTGAGACACCAGAGCTCCTAAGCTGTTGTTTTATGCAAGTCTGGTCGCTTTTCCACTGTGTTGCTAACCCTCCTCCCGGTCATGTGCATTTGTTTTCAACAAAGCCAGCAAGAAATCAATCAATAGTGCGGTACATAATGTTATATATCATATACCATGTTATGACGTGTATATTTGTGTAGTCCTATCTGTCATAGACAAGAGATTATGGGTTATGGGGTGTGTTTGTGTCATATGGAGCGCAGTTAAGATAAAAATCCTGCATAGTTCCTCTTTAATCAAGTTTCCCATTAGTCCCAGTGTTTGTTGGGGCGTCATCAGTGAGTCTGTGATTCTGATTTAAATAACAAAGACAAAAAAAATATCTTAACAGGGTCATAAACACTATACTACACTACACAGAAAAACACCTACAGTACTATGTGATCCCCACCTGTCTGGTCTGTGACCTCTGACCTCAGGTTTCATGATTTATACTGAGAATATGTTAACGTATTTGAAACCATCTCTTTTATTTTGTTGTAGTTTGCACAACACAAACAAGGCGTTCTATTCTATTCCATTGTATTCCATTCCACTCCACTGCATTCTATCCCATTCAATTCCATTCTATCCCACTCCATTCTATTCCATTGCATTCTATTGTATTCCATTCCATTCTATTCCATTGCATTCTATTCTATTCCACTTCATTCTATTCCATTGCATTCTATCCCATTCCATTCTATTCCATTGCATTCTATTCTATTCCACTCCATTCTATTCCATTGCATTCTATTCTATTCCACTCCATTCTATTCCATTGCATTCTATTCTATTCCACTCCATTCTATTCCATTGCATTCTATTCTATTCCACTCCATTCTATTCCATTGCATTCTATTCTATTCCACTCCATTCTATTCCATTGCATTCTATTCTATTCCATTCCATTCTATTCCATTGCATTCTATTCTATTCCACTCCATTCTATTCCATTGCATTCTATTCTATCCCACTCCATTCTATTCCATTGCATTCTATCCCATTCCATTCTATTCCATTGCATTCTATTCTATTCCATTCCATTGGATTCTATCCCATTCCATTCCATTCTATCCCACTACATTCCATTCTAATTTCTTCTATTCCATTACACTCCACTGCATTCTATCCCAATCCATTCCATTCCATTCTATTCCACTCCATTCCACCCCACCCCAGTCCATTGTATTCCATTCCTTCCATCCCATCTCATCCCATCTCATCCCATCTCATCCCATCCCATCCTATCCTATCCTATCATACATAAACATCTGTCAGTCTGCACAAGGCCCGACTCCTCAGACTTGTGTGTTGTGAGGAACTGACTGCAGGTCAGACTATCACAGGTGTGTTTGTGCACCTTGCAGGCAGGTGAGGTAGGTGTCCGTCCGGAGCAGGGAGGAGACGAGCATCTGGAAGTTTCTGTAGCCGCAGCCCCAGCCTTTGTCCCCCGCCGAGGAGCAGTAGTGGTCGGTGTCGGCGCTCAACCACACGTGAGCGACGTCTCTGCCTTCAGTCTGGTAGTAGTCGCACAGCGCTGAGACCACGCCTACAGAGTCAGGTGAGGAGAGCACAGGTAAGACAAGTACACACACAGCTGACAGTTTACACACCTGTCATTCACACATGGTTGGTTTTATTTGATTGTTTAATGTCATGATATCTGTGACCTAGAGCCCATTGTAATGTGATAAGAAAGAAAACATCATCACAATACTCAGAGGTGCTAATTAGCAGCTAATGCTTATTTAGCTTCAGTAAACACCAGCTCTACATCAGCTTCAACTCTGCTCGCTGACATGAGATGACAGGCAGGTGACTTCCAAAGTATGTGACAACGTTTTAACTAAACTGAATCTGACTCAACTAAAAACAACTAAGACATGACATCAGAAATTTAAAAAAAAAAAAAAAAAATTCGGCTATGACGCAAATCCTTTAAAAATATTCAATAGCATCGACAGAAAGTGATCTATTAATCAGACTTTTTATTTTTAAATCATTATTTGTCTACGAATACGGATACAAATTACTTTATTAATCCATTATGAATTCATCATTGTGAGACGTGCATTTATTTTGAAATTCCCCTGGCACTTCTGAGCGATTTCCCTTTGCAAAGATGTGAGAGTAGCTAACATTTAAGTTCTAAAAATATTTAATTTAATCTCAGGAGGACAATTTTTTATAAAAAAATAAGATAAATGTCTGGTTGAGCTCAGAAAAAAGAGTCAAATGATACGTTTGTTGCTTTTTGTTATTTGATATGAAGGGAAATGTACATCTCTTTTTTAGACTTTGTGTTCATCCAATAGATGTCCACTGGATTAATATAATATTGTTTTGTGATAAAACTTGTGATTTACAGCAGCTTTGGTCATTAATAAAAGAGAGTTAAGCCAAGAGAGAGGAGATCATTTTGTTTCTTCTTAGAACCACAAACATATCCTCTCATGAATCAACAGCTCAAACAAAACACAGGAGAGGAGGAGGAGGAGGAGGAGGAGGAGGAGGAGGAGGAGGAGGAGAAGGAAAACATTTTTTGGAGCTTTAACGCTTCCACAGGAGGGGAGGGGCTCCTGGGGGCCCCGGAGGTTAAAGCAGTGACCCTGGACTGAACGTCCCTGGTCCGAGTCCAGCTGAGGACCTTTGGTGCGTCTCTCTGTACTGGAACTAAAACTGTGAGTAGGCAACATAATCATTTGTGCTGTGTGGTCACAAATGAGGTCAGTGAGCAGCCTCGTCTTTTCAGGTTTTCCCCTGCACATTATGTACCACAACAATGCAACGCAACACAATGTACTGTAACGCAACGTAACAGAACACAACACAACAGGGTGATGCTGCCTGCTACACCTGTGTGTCTGCATGACTCACCTGCTGAGCTGTTCATGTGTTATTATTAGAGTTGACAGTAGTTTGTATAAGCAGCAGAACAAAGCAGCTACAATTATGTAAATCAACACACACACACACATACACAGTCACAGTCACAATGACATTGATTATAACCAGGAACATTTTGTGAGAGTTGAAGGGAATGTTGAAAAACTGGTCCAGGATAAAGAGCTGGACTGAAACAGGGAGTTGACAAGCGCCGCTGACGTGGGAGGAACATCCAGTCACCGGTCCTGACTGGCTGTCGAACCGAGGGAAGACCAGGCCTCCTGCTGCAGGGCACCAACTGTCAGTCTGTGTGTGTGTGTGTGTGTGTGTGGGGAAACACACCGTTCATTCACAAAGTCCTCACAATGTCAGTGTTGTCCTGCTGTTTATGTTAAAATCATTTAAAGGGATAGTTTAATATTTTGGCAAATTCTCCTATCGCCATAATCCCTATAGTCGTAGCAGTAGGTTCGTTAACCTTTTAATTATCGGTGCATGTTGTTTTGAGATCGGCGGGGCAGAGACGTGAGCTGCTCAGTGAACACAATGGAAGCGAACGGTGCAGGTCATCCTGTCCCTCATCAAACTCATCAATTACACAATCCAACAACTCCAAAACGCTCTGGTGGACAAGTTGTGACCTGAACATTCACCACACTATGATATAATCATGTACAATTATGTAACATTATGAGACAGAGTTGTTTTCGGGGCAAATGCGTACATCCCAGACACGGCTGCTGGGCGGAGGGATTTCTAAAGCGCAAGTACTGTAGTTTTTGCTTGTTTTGCATGTTACATAATGTTACATTATTATCTCATAGCGAGGTGAATGAGCAGGTCACAACTTGTCCACCGAAGCGTTGTGGAGTTGTTGGATTGTGTATTTGATGAGTCTGATGAGGGACAGGATGACCTGTACCGTTCACCTCCATTGTGTTCACTGAGCAGCTCACGTCTCTGCCCCGCTGATCTCAAAACAACATGCACCAATAATTAAAGGTAACGAACCTACTGCTACGACTATAGGGATTATGGTGAGAGGAGAAATTGCCAAAATGTTGAACTATCCCTTTAAAGTGTAGAAAGATTTTTTTTTTTACACAAGAATAAAGTGGATAAAGTGAGAAATCCCTCACCTGAGTGTTTTTACCTCCCCCACCGTCTCAGAGACACATGTACGACTCAGTCTGTGTTTACAAAGACTCCCACGTACATCAGCTGCAAACTGAGCCCGCAGAGCAGCGGACTCTCTGTTGCTGCTGCTGCTGCTGCTCCTCTTACCAAAATAAAAGTCACACAAGGACAAAGCTCGACGGTCACGGCGGTGTCAGCGTCCTAATGAGCTGTTGTGTGTGAACTAGTGAAAAAAAAACTGTGAATCTCTTGGATCGGACGTGTCAATGTGAAGTGGTTGTGTCCTCGACGTGGCATTTGGTTTCCTGCCAGAGGCCTTTGGATGAAACTGCGCTTTGCGGTTGAACATTAGGAGGACACTGTTGAAAGACATGGCGGGACCACACAGAGACAATATTGTGACAACAAGTTCCACACAGAGATGCTGTTGACAAGAGTAATGATGATGAGAAAACAGAGTAGGAGGAGGAGAAGAAGCTGAAAAGGAAGTAGAAGAAGTCTACAACTGAAAATGGACACTTTTGAACAAAGGTGGAACTGTTTTACTCTCTATTTGGAGGACTAATGGAGGAATATGGGTTATTATAAGACTGTCATACATCTCTAAGATTGATATTGTACTGCTGTTCAGGGCCGTTGTATAGGGGAGAAAGGTGATGATAATTCTAGGGGCCCAGCGCCCAGTGGGGCCCATAAAAAACCCCAGTAGTCTAATCTTTGTATGACTGATTTATTCTGCGTAAGACCCTGACTAATAGTACAACATCTTTCCAAGAATATTTGTCTTATTTCTTGTCCAAATGTCTCATTTCTAGTCAAAACTAATCTCTTTCCACTTGAAATAAGACTCACTACCTAAAAATTTACTTGTTTTTAGATAATTTTCACAATAAATAGAAAAAAATGCCAGTGAAAGTAAGTTTTTTGTGCTTGTAATAAGGAAGAAAAACTTGCTCCACTATCAGATTTTTTCTACTTATTCCACATGAAAATATGCTTGAAAGAAGTAAAAAGTGTCTAAAAACAAGCTACTTTTAATATGATGTGTCTTATTTTAAGTATAATGAGATTTGTTTTGACTAGAAATTACATTTTGACGGACAAATATTCTTGCTAAGATACTTGAGTTTTTGCAGTGTAATGCTGCATTAGCATCAAAACAAAGAAGGCTAAATAAAAAACGATAATACATACGTAGTCTAAGAAAAAAAAGGAAAAGTTAGGGGGAGGGGCCCACTTTAGTATTCTTTAAGGGGGCCCAGAATTCCTAGCAACGGCCCTGCTGCTGTTATTCCCTTTGGTGCATATATTTATTCTCTGTGCGATTTCTCTTTATGGTATTTTTACTGCATTTTATTTACCTGTATTTCAATTCATATGGTCCTATGTCAGTGAATGTTTTGTTTTTGTGGAAAAATGAAAAAAAAAAAGTTCAAAAAAAAAGAAGAAGCGGGAGAAAGAAGAAAAAAGAAGTAGAAGAAGGAGAAGTAGACACACCTGTGTGTTTTTTTTAATTGCATGACGTCGTGTGACCCTCTCCTTATTGTGATTGTTTACGTTCTTGCGGTGCAACACACGTCATGCAGACATATAGAAGAAGATCTGAACTCGCCCCTGGCTGCAGCTCACCTGAGACGACTCACCTGTGGAAAATGTCACCACTTAAAAACTATAACTGTTTTCTCCTATAGGCTACACCGTACGTCACAACAACGTATGTGACATGATGACGCGGTTAGGAACCAGACGAACAGGCTGAAATACAATATGGCCGGTTTAATATAACTGAAACCAGCTTGTATCTTCTTAAAGGTTTAATGTGTGTAGGAATTACACCCAAAACAAAACACAACTGCGCCCACACCAGTACGTCTTCCCCAGAATGAAGGAATAAATTAGCTCCATAAAATGCTTCTTTATAAAAGCATTGCATATCGGAACGTATTCGTGATGTTGCATTCATGTGAAATCGGGCAGACGTCAGACGGTGCATGTAACAGGATAAACAAGCCTCTATGTAAACAAGTGGTCCGCCAGCACGAGGCAAAACAATACAGGCGTGACAATATGTTGTCATGGTGATGTGGTATTGTTTACCTGACCCACGTTTTACCGTCTTTCTCTCGTGGAGTAAAATGACATCCGGTTGGTTTGCCGACGGCCGTCTGCCTGACTGCACCTGAATGCAACACCAGTGCCTCCGTCCTTCCTCACACTACACAGTGGTGACAGTTTTAAAGGTCCCATATTATGCTGTTTTTCAACTATTTCACATGGTTCTAAGTTGTCCAACCATATAGTATTCCTAGTGTATTGTCCCCAAATCAATCTGCAGCTCTACATCTCAGTAATCTAAAAGTGGCTCTCCAGAGCTCTCGTGCGAACGAGACATTTCTGTGTCTGCACCTTGAAATGCAAATAAGATGTGTAAACCACGTCCACTCCACACCTGTCACGGGGAGAGGGTGTGGTTTTCACTACAGGTACATGTGCTAATGTTGACATTGGGACAGGGGTCGGAGCTGCGGGCGGAGCTCACGTTTTTCCAGACTGGCCCAGGGGGAGTATAAGGAAGTACCGGGAGGTGGAGTCACTTGAGTTCAGTGCATCCTGACGTCAAATCACCAGCACTTCCAATTCGCCCGTTTGGAGACACGATCTCAAAAAAGTGTAGCAATCAATCAAGGGAGTGAACAGACTTTTTTCACCTCCAGGCGTCATAGAAAGGCCACGGGAACACATAGGACCACTACAAAACCTGTAGAAAGTGGATTTTGCATAATATGGGCCCTTTAACAGGCGCTACCTGGAAAACTTTCTCCCCGAGCCGACAGCTCCGCTGAGTTTCCGTGGTTACCTACGGTCACGCTGCCACTGAACGTAAAAAAATGGCGATGCAACATGGCCGCCTCGGTTCGGTGCGTCGCCCACTTATGTTTTTGTAACGACTTGTAACAACTCATTCTAAGGTACCAGAAAGCTTTCATTTGTATGTGGGTGTGATTCGACTACTTCAGTGAAATACGTATTCATGAAAGCAATGTTTGATTTTTGCTAATAAAAAGCCAAATAAGTTACATACTGGGGCTTTAAACAAAAGGATCAGTGTGAGGAGAAACAAACGTATATCAAATCAGCAGCTGATTTATGTTCACACTTGTCATGACCTCAGTAATAAACAAGTCTGTATCAGCATGAAAACCACAGAGGAGGGCAGTGATAACTCTTCTCAGCTGACTACTACACACACACATACACACAGACTTGTGCTTTCAGGGCATGAACACACACACACAGACACACACACATACCCTGCGTTCTGGTTCTGCCGTCGTCGACCCCCGAGGCCAGAGACTCCATCATCTCCGCCCTCTTGCTGTGAAAGTCCGCGGCGCCCATTTGGCCCCTGGCGACGGCCTTCTCCATGGTCCGCTCCATCTGCCGGCGGTAGCCCCCTCTGCCGTCCAGACCGAACTGCCTCTGCACCGTCACACACACACACACACACACGCACACACACACACACACACACACACACACACGGGTCAGGGCCGATCGTTCGCTGCAGGCTCGTGTGGAAGCATAAGACTCAGAGTTCACACATCAGCCGCTGCTCAGCTGGTCTGCACGCAGCATCCAACCCCTCCATCACCACGGCTACACTCTTATTCTGAAAGACCCCATGCTGTGACGTGCATGTACAGTACAAAGGGGGGGGGGGGGGTAGGAAACACCGACCTACATTGATTCAAAATGTGTGTAGATGATTATTAAGCTCAGAAAATATTTAGTTTGAGACTCTAAATAGGAGAAAAGTTTAGGGCACACACACACACTCATACACAAACGCGCTGTTTTATCTGACTGTTTGATGCCATGGTGTTTACATCCAAGAGCCCATAATAATGTGATAGTTAATTACAAATAAGAAATGTATATCAATAATGAATATCCACTCAGAAATTTTCAACCAATAATCTGTCACAACAATTATAATTACAATTCTCATTTTATAGGTAAGATTATGAAGTCTGTCACTTGCTCACTGCTCTCATCGTAACTATACTGCACAAAATGTGAACTGGAATGACTGAATTCTTTGTTTGTTATTACAACTTTCAATAAAGTTAAGAAAAAAAATTAGCAGCTAATGCTAGTTTAGTTTTAGGAAACACCGGCGCTACATCAGGTTCAACTCTGGTGGCCAACATGAGACAACAAGCAGGTGACTTCTGAAGTGTGTGACAACGTCTCAATTAAACTGAATCTGACTGAACGAAGACATGAAATCTGATAATTAAATTCCTTTAAATCAATTTCATTTTCAAGACAATCAAGGAAACACTTTACCTTCACCTTATGAATATTCAATAACATTGATCTAAAATGGAAACATTTATCAGACTTCGATATAGTATCTACGCACGCCCGCCGATGGGGGGGATAAACGGGTCTGTTGACCCTGTCCCAGGGTAGGGTTTCTGTTTTTTCAAAATAGGCCCATTTGTGGGGGGAAATGTAATATTTGAGTTACATCAAAGCTTTTTATTTGTTTTTAAACGATAATCGACGCTGTTAACTGATTAATAACCGTTAACCGTAGGATTAACATGCTCTGAGTGTCTGTGAAGGCTTGTGCCGATCCTCTATTGGCGATTGAGAGGATGATTGACAATGTTTTTTTTTTTTGCAGTTATAAAACACGCACCACAGCTGTGCAGCGCCTCAGATGGAGGTCAGATCTTCACATGTTGAACTGTTTTTATACAAAGTGAAGCCAAACACCTTTTTTTGTTCTTTTTTTTTTTAAAGCAGCACTGACCTTACAGGTGACACACATGCAGACATCCATTTATCGTCTCACTGGCACATATAGCCGAGTCTACTCTACTTTTGCTGCACGTGTCGACATGCCCCTGTGAGTGAACCGATAGTATTAATCAGTCAAAGTTCTTGCTCTAAAATTATCTCGTCCCAGGCCCAGACAAGACTGTCAGCTGGCCTGTATGTATGTACTGTATGTATATATAGTATATAAATCATTATGTGTAAGACACGCCTTAATTATGAAATTCCTCTGGCACGTCTGAGCAATGAGCGTCTGCTGCAGTTTCATGTTTCATTTGCAGAGACACGTGTGTGTGTGCATCTAAAGTTTAAATCCTATACTAAATATTTAGTTTGGGACTCTAAATAGATAAAGATAAAGTTCACATTAAAGTCCTGCTTTAAGGAGGAACTATGCAAGTCCGGTCGCTTTTCATCTGTTTTGCTAACCCTCCTCCCGGCCATGTGCTTTGTGTAGTTTTTGTGTACAATTATTCTGGAGCTGTTTAATTGAGATAAACATTTAGCAGAGTTAAAGGGATAGTTCAACATTTTGGCAAACTGGCCCATTGCCATAATTACCTTTAATTGTCAGTGCAAGCTATTTTTAGAACGGCGGAGCAGAGCCACGAGCTGCTCAGAGCTACGCTACGGAGGCTCATGGGATTTCTTGGTTTCCCTCATCAAACTCATCAAATACACAATCCAACAACTCCACAACGCTCTGGTGGACAAGTTGTGACCTGCACATTCACCACGCTATGAGATAATAACAGAACGTTACCAGACAGAGTTGTTTTAGAGGGAAATTCATGCAAAACCGCTGATGCGCGTTCCCGTCAGGGGCAGTTTTTTGGCAAGCAGTCTCTGCATTTGCCTTGAAAACAACTCAGTCTTGTAACGTTCTGGTAATTAAAGGTAACAAACCTACTGCTATGACTATAGGGATTATGGCAATTGGCCAATTTGCCAACATGTTGAACTATCCCTTTAAGATATGAATCCTGCATAGTTCCTCTAATGTTGTTGTTTTTATAGAAAGTGAATTGTGTAGAGATCAATAGGTCAGAATGTGGCTCTATAATATCAGTAAAAGCAGGTCTTATATGGTCAGACCAGTGTCCAGACCTGCAGCTTCTTGAACTCCTCTTTCTCCTGCTGCGCCTCCTCCTGCCTCCTCCTCTGCTCCTCCTCCTGCTGCAGCTTCGTCGCCAGCTTCAGGTCTGAGGAGCCCGGGCTGCAGCCTGCAGGTGAACCACAGACAGGATCACAGGTGGACATCATCAGCAGTTAAACAGAGGAGGAGATGGAGCTGAGCGACCGATCCACCCACCTGCTCCCTGGTCCAGGTGCAGCTCCACGTGCTCCTGCAGAGAGAAGCTGTCGCCGCAGACGACGGCGCACATCGGGCACTCGAACCTCCGCTCACCTGCAGAACAACGTTGGAAACCCCACGTCAGTTTTTGAAGCTCTGCGCTCTGTGGTTTGATGTGGATGGAAGTGATCGTGTCAAATCTGCAGGTGATATCGATCCCAGAATTGAATCAGACTCTGTAATAACCTGCACGCTGGACTTTTTGATACTATCGCACTACTGATCTGCCATCTTTGCACTCTCA